>NC_073692.1:91792890-92065104 GCF_029784155.1 Uranotaenia lowii
ATGACAAAAATGACAAAAATGACAAAAATGACAAAATGACAAAAATGACAAAAATGACAAAAATGACAAAAATGACAAAAATGACAAAAATGACAAAAATGACAAAAATGACAAAAATGACAAAAATGACAAAATGACAAAAATGACAAAAATGACAAAAATGACAAAAATGACAAAAATGACAAAAATGACAAAAATGACAAAAATGACAAAAATGACAAAAATGACAAAAATGACAAAAATGACAAAATGACAAAAATGACAAAAATGACAAAAATGACAAAAATGACAAAAATGACAAAAATGACAAAAATGACAAAATTGACAAAAATGACAAAAATGCCAAAAATGACAAAAATGACAAAAATGACAAAAATGACAAAAATGACAAAAATGACAAAAATGACAAAAATGACAAAAATGACAAAAATGACAAAAATGACAAAAATGACAAAAATGACCAAAATGACAAAAATGACAAAAATGACAAAAATGACAAAAATGACAAAAATGACAAAAATGACAAAAATGACAAAAATGACAAAAATGACAAAAATGGCAAAAATGACAAAAATGACAAAAATGACAAAAATGACAAAAATGACAAAAATGACAAAAATGACAAAAATGACAAAAAAAATGACAAAAATGACAAAAATGACAAAAATGACAAAAATGACAAAAATGACAAAAATGACAAAAATGACAAAAATGACAAAAATGACAAAAATGACAAAAATGACAAAAATGACAAAAATGACAAAAATGACAAAAATGACAAAAATGACAAAAATGACAAAAATGACAAAAATGACAAAAATGACAAAAATGACAAAAATGACAAAAATGACAAAAATGACAAAAATGACAAAAATGACAAAAATGACAAAAATGACAAAAATGACAAAAATGACAAAAATGACAAAAATGACAAAAATGACAAAAATGACAAAAATGACAAAAATGACAAAAATGACAAAAATGACAAAAATGACAAAAATGACAAAAATGACAAAAATGACAAAAATGACAAAAATGACAAAAATGACAAAAATGACAAAAATGACAAAAATGACAAAAATGACAAAATGACAAAAATGACAAAAATGACAAAAATGACAAAAATGACAAAAATGACAAAAATGACAAAAATGACAAAAATGACAAAAATGACAAAAATGACAAAATGACAAAAATGACAAAAATGACAAAATGACAAAAATGACAAAAATGACAAAAATGACAAAAATGACAAAAATGACAAAAATGACAAAAATGACAAAAATGACAAAAATGACAAAAATGACAAAAATGACAAAAATGACAAAAATGACAAAAATGACAAAAATGACAAAAATGACAAAAATGACAAAAATGACAAAAATGACAAAAATGACAAAAATGACAAAAATGACAAAAATGACAAAAATGACAAAAATGACAAAAATGACAAAAATGACAAAAATGACAAAAATGACAAAAATGACAAAAATGACAAAAATGACAAAAATGACAAAAATGACAAAAATGACAAAAATGACAAAAATGACAAAAATGACAAAAATGACAAAAATGACAAAAATGACAAAAATGACAAAAATGACAAAAATGACAAAAATGACAAAAATGACAAAAATGACAAAAATGACAAAAATGACAAAAATGACAAAAATGACAAAAATGACAAAAATGACAAAAATGACAAAAATGACAAAAATGACAAAAATGACAAAAATGACAAAAATGACAAAAATGACAAAAATGACAAAAATGACAAAAATGACAAAAATGACAAAAATGACAAAAATGACAAAAATGACAAAAATGACAAAAATGACAAAAATGACAAAAATGACAAAAATGACAAAAATGACAAAAATGACAAAAATGACAAAAATGACAAAAATGACAAAAATGACAAAAATGACAAAAATGACAAAAATGACAAAAATGACAAAAATGACAAAAATGACAAAAATGACAAAAATGACAAAAATGACAAAAATGACAAAAATGACAAAAATGACAAAAATGACAAAAATGACAAAAAAGGCAAAAATGACAAAAATGACAAAAATGACAAAAATGACAAAAATGACAAAAATGACAAAAATGACAAAAATGACAAAAATGACAAAAATGACAAAAATGACAAAAATGACAAAAATGACAAAAATGACAAAAATGACAAAAATGACAAAAATGACCAAAATGACAAAAATGACAAAAATGACAAAAATGACAAAAATGACAAAAATGACAATAATGACAAAAATGACAAAAATGACAAAAATGATAAAAAGACAAAAATGACAAAAATGACAAAAATGACAAAAATGACAAAAATGACAAAAATGACAAAAATGACAAAAATGACAAAAATGACATAAAGGACAAAAAGGACAAAAAGGACAAAAAGGACAAAAAGGACAAAAATGACAAAAATGACAAAAATGACAAAAATGACAAAAATGACAAAAATGACAAAAATGACAAAAATGACAAAAATGACAAAAATGACAAAAATGACAAAAATGACAAAAATGACAAAAATGACAAAAATGACAAAAATGACAAAAATGACAAAAATGACAAAAATGACAAAAATGACAAAAATGACAAAAATGACAAAAATGACAAAAATGACAAAAATGACAAAAATGACAAAAATGACAAAAATGACAAAAATTACAAAAATTACAAAAAATACAAAAATGACAAAAATTAGAAAAATTACAAAAATTACAAAAACTACAAAAATTACAAAAATGACAAAAATGAATGACAAAAATGACAAAAATTAATGACAAAAATGACAAATAGCAAAAAATGTCAAAAATGACAAAAATGACAAAAATGTCAAAATTGACAAAAATGACAGAAATGACAAAAATGACTAAAATGACGAAAATGAGCAATCTCTATAAAATAATAAAAATATATATCTGATCATTTCTTACAGTTTTTTACTTGTTTTGTTTGTGATGCTTAAAATCAAATCATGACAACTAAATTTGAGTGGTGTGATTATATTTTTCAAATTTTATTAATAAATTCGGACACAAACCAACTGCGGCAGACCGGGCTTTTGCCAATTTTTTTCTTTGAAAATCCGGGCAATTAAGAGTACTTTCTGTAGGCCCAATGCAAGAAAGAATTTTCAGCTAGAACGGAACAAGTTTTTTATCTTTCTTTTATCACCAGGAGTTGGAATATCACGAGAAGGATCTGGAAGATGGTTTGTTCAAAAAAAAGTTCCAATAAATTGTCTAAAAGCTTGTATTCAACATAATAAAATTTTAGGTGTTTACATTGCTCAGAATAGAAAAATCGAGATTTTTTCTACATTGAAATCTAAACAAGTATGTATGTATGTATGTATGTATGTATGTATGTATATTTGAGAACCCACCAGTGGCTGATAGGTCTTTCGACCCGAGTCGGTACGGGAAGTCTCAATCCCACGTCCAAATATTGTCCATGCCTAACTCACCAACAATATTTGCAGTGCTACCAACGGTTCCGTTACCACTGGTTTGGGATAGGTTTGACTCACCAAACTCTCTTCCAACTGATCGAAACAAATTTAGAATTATGAAAAGGCACCATAGTATCCCTCTCATGATTCCATATTTGCCGAGATACTCCGGCTGGCTTGAACCCACAATCCATTTTATATCAGTCTTTCGTTCGCTTGATGACCTATCTGACCCTCCACGAATCCCCTTTAATAGAGTTAAGCTATTCTACATGTCAAAGTTGATAAATCATACAGTTATTTCGAGAAAAATAAATGATACAATCTCACCATTTCTGTTGCATTTGGTTGATATTCATCTGTAAATTGTCATTTTCCGAGACCTTCATCAGCCAGCAAACACTCTCTGGATATAGGGGAAAAGTTCATATAACGCCCCATGTGGCTAATACGCGCCACCCTTGTTTTGAAGAATCTGAAACGTTTTAAGCCTGCAAAATATTACCAATTTGTTTCAAATGCTGTGACTGGTCATGGCAAGTATGAATTTTTCCTTAAAATGCCCCTGTGTCGTGATAATTTCACAATTAAGGTTTTTCTTTATTTCGATCTAAATTTTAACACACTATAAATAGGGTGTCATCAAGCAGAGAAAAACGAATAAGACAATATTTTCTGACACATCGATAGAGGAGAATCTAAACTATGATTTTATGCTAAAAAATCATACTGAACTCGTTAAGGTATGCTTGTTATAGGTATGTTCTATCACGGCCCATGCGCTCGTTATAACGCGCCAATCGTAGTAGGCTGAAAATAGCATTAATTTTTCAAAAAGGCCAATTTTCATTGAAAGTGAAAAAAAATTTAAAACCATATTTTAAGAGTTAATTCAGCCCAAAAAATTTATTTTTAATTTTTTTTCAAATTTTGATTAGTCCATTTTGATTTTCTTTTCAATCAAAGTGTCTGTAAGTATTGGTGTGTTTTCGGTCTTCGGCTGCTCTCGGGTGTGTTCGGCTGCTAGGCGCGTATTGAATACACAGCGGCGCATATTTGCAACACAGTTTTGTTCTGTGGCTTTGAATATGGTTTTTAAAAATCAAGTTTTTGAAGAAACCATAGCAATTGAATGAATAAAAAATCATAGGCATTTGTAGAAAACACTTTTCTTCAACGATTACACCCATTTTCAACAAAATTAGTACGTGGAATGCATAGAAAATCAGCGATTCGCTTAGGTGGCGCATAATAGGGCATGTTCCCCTACCATGCTGATTCGGCCGGACGTTGCACTTCGAAATCTGTCTTCCAATTTCTTCACTTAGTCGAAACCGCATATTCACTTGGCTTCCATTGACTGGACAATTAAAGTAATTTCTTCTTCCAATAAATTTGACCCTTGTGCAGTCATAGTTTGCACTTGGCTCTAGTAACTCCATCTTTATGCACTATTTTCGGTGGCTACTCCCGCTGGGAACATGCGGTCACCGATTGATATCACTTTTATCGTTTTCTCTAGACTTCATAACATTAAAAAAAACTAAAATTATCGAATTGTGAATTCCGTGGAAAAAAAACACGTCCGCTGTCAATCAGTCATCGCCTACTTCACCCTTCTACATTGAAATCTAAACATGCACACAAAAGACCTATTTTCTACAGTTTTTCTTTCAATTCTAGATTTTGTTTTGATTAAGTCGTATGAGCCACTCGACATGTTTTGAGAAAATCGATGATAAAGTTCTATGATATTTTTTTCAATTCTCAGTTTATAAATACTGATCTAATTTGTCTAAAAATGTGCAAGGCAACGTAAAATTGGACGCAGAACATTCTACTGTATTCGGAAATGGCATAAATTAGGTTCCAATGAATGAAGGTGTACTTACGACTTAATGCATTTCTCATTTGGCGCAAACGTCCTTATGGTTAATCGATAAAAACGGATTTGATTAACACAAATCTTCAGTAATTTATTCGGAGTTTATTGTAGAAATGCTTCATACAATAATCCTTTCCACGGGAATTACCTTCCGAGGAAACCTGGAATTATTGGTTTTTGGGAGTGGCCATTTTCAATCCACCTGGACATTTATATAAACAACCTGAGGCGCCGCTGGCCGTTCGAGGAGTGCGAAAAATCATCCATCACTTTCAACTATTTTGGCTGTCTTTGTAACGACAGAAATAATACTAGCTATTCACACATGGAAAAGTGAAGCTTTTTGTACTCACCTGACACCAGTTTGCAGCGTCTCACCATGCTAGGATCGCAAAAATTGCTAAACACCACTTCTATAGAGAGTTTCCTGTCCTTTTCCCTCAAATTTCCCACTCTTACAGAAGCACTTTTGGCGACGATGCATAACGTCGTAAAATTACCACGCCGAACTGTTTATTTTGCGTCGTTTTGCATGCACGGCAAAGCTAAATGACGCAAAAACCAAATAACACTCCAAAATGAGAAAGTCATCATACGTCCTTAATTAAAATAATTTTGGTAAAGTTATCCATTGATCAAAAGAAGCCAAGTTTTTACCAAACATAGAATACAACTTTATCAATCATTTTCAGTTAATAACTCAAGTTTGTTTATATTGGTTCATACGACCTAATCAAAACAAACTCTAGAATTGTCGTTTTGTAGTTGATTGAATGCTCAACCAACTTATTGATATTTCCATAAAAAAATACTTTAATTTTATTTATTTACCTTTTCAAGTTAAGCGGATAATTTAATCTGTTCCGGCCTCTTCTCGAGAAAAATTTTATCTGAGATGAATTCTTTCGAAGACCGCAAATATTCATGACTTCTGAGAATGAAGGTACAGAATTTTTCTTTTTCTTTTAATTTTTTTTTTCGTTCCGTTAAACATGTTTAAATAAGCCTAGTTATGTAGTTTATACGTGTGCAAAATTTAGTGACAATATGTTAGTTGGTTTTTGAGATAGCGTTCAATACAGAAACTTATTGGCAAAACATTTTGGGCAGGATCTAGAAAATGTTAGGAAAGTCTTAATCAGCTATTCGACCAAAGAACATTTGATGAATCGTTTGAGGAGACCTAGTGGAACAAACAGTGAGCGTAAATTTGAATTAAAGGGACGATTATTGATTCCATAAAGTCAAGGGATGTGCGAAATTTTGTCAGGTGCAATACGAAAATTTCAATTGGCGAAGTTATAAAAATAAGTAATTTTCTGACTGGTTTCATTTGCTGATTAATACACAGGCTTAACTTTATTACTAGAAAGTAGAAAAGTTGCCCAATAAACAAAATACGGTGGTCAAACCGTGCGAAAATGATTTGTACCGCTAGTGGGTAGGTTTCCAGCCAAAAACTTTCGTTGATAAGTTTCGCCTAAACATTCAATTGCTTGCAAAAACCTTCGGAACTAAGAGTTTTATTATTCGTTTATTCTTTTTAGGGCGTAATTCCAAAGTTGAACAAGGAAAAAAAATGAAAAAAAATATGTCTACACTCATAGAAAAGATTTTAAAAATCCAATGCCTTTTCAGCAAATCTCTGTGCGAAAATGCTCTCAAAATTGTACTATACTTGAGATGATATGATTGGAAAAGCAGTACTGGCATAAAGACTCGAGCTCCCATGCAAAATGATTTGTGGCCCCTACATTATACGAAACAAGAAAAACCTTTATTCAAATCCAAGATGGCGGCTTCCACTTAGCTTTTAAATTCTTTAAAAGACCGCATGGCACCGCTTGAAGTATTGGAATTGTCTTCAAGGGTTTTATTAGTAGAAGTCAAATTTCACAATGCGCAGCAATCTTGAAAGCCAATTGGTGGCTTCCGCTTAACTTTAAGATGCTGTAAACGACTGAAAATCACATGAAACCTTCACAATATGGGTATTGAGAGGGCTTAACGAGTGAAATACGAATTTTATTTAACGGAATACTGAGATTAATTCCATAAACAGCGTAATAAAACCGTGAAAAAAACCGCGTTGAAAAGATCTGAGCGTAATCTTCGTTTTTTGTATTAAAAAATGCCTAAAATTCTTCATAAAAACTTTATTTTTAGAAATATGCATCGAATTATCGGTAAATCTTGCATCTGACGTGCGATCGCAGCGTAGCCATGAAGCTTCCTGAAGCAAACCAGACGCAAATTTTCTGGGAGAGCGCGGGTAAAAAAAAAAGACAATAATTCATCCCGTTTTGCTGGATGAAAAACTACTCCAGCTCCGTGTGCCGGTTAAATGCCCTGCATATGTTTCCGCTGATCCCACGAAAGGTCTCCCGAAAAACGCACGGAAGTGGAAACAAATTATGAGCACATTCTGCTGCATATTTAATTTATCGCAGCTAAAGGATAAATTAACTCCGGGTCGTCGTCGTCGTCGTCGTCCATTTCGTCCAGGGTCCATGAGACGGCCAAGAGGCGCTCGCACATCTGCAAGTTTTGTTTTTACCGAAGCACTCAGAAGAGTGCACGGAAAAAAGAATGTTCCAGTCGGGAAAAACTGTTTTTCCTCATCGTTGATAGTGAATTTGCCGCTCGTTTTTTTATCTTCTTTGTTTTTGAGTTTCATCCCGGCAAAATGTAAATTAGTTCTAGGGTAAGTGGTTTGTTGTAGACTCACACCCTGCGTAAACGGTTGATTTTATGAACCAACACTTTCCTTCGGTTTTGTTTTAACATTGTAAGTTTCGATGGAAATGGTGCGAGTATTTGAGGAAGCATTTGAAACTTGCTGAAATGATGAACGTCAATGTTCAACAACTTTTAAAAGGTTTGATTCATTGTGTGTTTAAATTCACACTGTTTAACACACTAAACAGCTCGTCAATTCCATCACCTTGAGTAAGAGCTTATGGATAAGTTCATTTAAACAAATAGTTATTTTCATATAATTCGTAATCCTCATTAGAATCATAAGTTCGTCACTTGATATAACTTTACGTAAGAAATAATAATAATTTGTAATACCTATCAACCCTACTAACCATGTAATCCCGATAGCAACAGTCAATTCAAACAGTACTTACACTACTAACAGCAAGAATTCGCTTAAAGATTTTATTTATTATGAAGATATTGACATTTTGTTTTTGCAAGAGGTTTGTTATGAAGATTTTTCGTTTGTGTACACTCACAATGCCCTTGTAAAAATAAGTAACGACAAAGAAGGAACAGCAATACTCATTCGAAAATTGTTTATCCACTCAGATACGGTTTTTGATCCTTCGGGAAGAATTGTTTCGGTGGTGGTTAATGGTATAAATTTTATGAATATCTATGCTCATTCGGGAACTAACATGAGGAAGGAGCGTGATAAATTGTTTACAAATAGTTTAGCTGTACATTTGAATAAACTTAATATTTCTAGTACTATTTTTGGAGGGAACTTTAACTGCATATTGGAGAGTAGCGACTCCACAAGTAATACTGTAAACTCATACAATGCACAATGGGGAAAAAAGTGTACAAACCGCGAAGAAATTCAATATCTTTCGTGCTACATGACCCAAATCTATGAAAATATACTTTCCTTTAGTGAAAATTTCCGGAGAATCGATTAGACATAGTTTCAAACGCCGCACAAGCTTACGAACGGATATATAGTGCCTTTTTAACCCCTAATTCCCCTATATTTTGTAAACATTCCAGAAAAACACTGATTCGAACCAGAGAATTTTGAACGAAAACAGACCTATCGTGTATAACTTTTTCTGAGGAATCGAATGAAGGCTGTTCTGGCCACCGCACGCTTCAGAAAATGGAGTTATGGCTGTTTTTACCCTCAATTCCCCTATATTTTTCAATTATTTCAGAAAAAAGCAAATTCGAACTTGAAAATTTTGAACCAAATGGGTTGTATTTTGTGTGATTTTTTGCGAGAAATCGAATGAATGCTGTTTGAGCCCCCGCACGCTTTGGAAAATGGAGTTATGGCTGTTTTACCCTAAACTCCCCTCAATTTTTCAAATTGTTAAGGAAAAGCATGTTCGGACTTGAAAGTTTGTGATCTTTTGGGACGTATCTTGTGTAATTTTTTCCGAGGAATCCAAAAAAGGCTGTTTGAGCCACCGCACGCTTCGGAAAATGAAGTTATGGCTGTTTTTACCCTCAATTCCCCTACATTTTTCAATAATTTAAGAAAAAAGCATGTTCGGACTTGAAAAATTTGAACCAATTGGAATGAATCCTATGTGATTTTTTCCAAGAAATCCAACGAAGCCTATTTGAGCCACCGCACGGATGAGGAACAGGAGTTATGGCTGTTTTACCCTCAATTGCCCAACATTTTTGAAATAGCTCAAAAAAAGCATGTTGAAACCAGATAATTATGAACCAAAAGTAAAGTATTTTGTGGAGTTTTTTCCGAGTAATCGAATGAAGGCTGTTTGAGCCACCGCACGCTTCGGAAAATAAAGTTATGGCTGTTTTACCTTCAATTCCCCTACATTTTTCAAATTGTTAAGAAAACGCATGTTCGGACTTGAAAATTTTGAATCTTTTGGGACGTATCTTGTGTTATTTTTTCCGAGAAATCCAATGGAGCCTGTTTGAGCCACCGCACGCTTTGGAAAATGGAGTTATGGCTGTTTTTACCCTCAATTCCCCTACAGTTTTCAATGGTTTCAGAAAAACTTTGAACCAAATGGGTTGTATCTCATGTATTTTTTTCCAAGGAATCCAACGAAGCCTATTTGAGCCACCGCACGGATTGGAAACAAGTTATGGCTGTTTTACCCTCAATTTCCCTACATTTTTCAAATAGCTCTGAAAAAGCACGTTCGGACTTGAAAATTTTGAACCAAATGGAACGTATCATGTGTGATTTTTTTCGGGGAATGCAATGAAGCCTATTTGACACACCGCACACATCGGAAACACGAGTTATGACTGTTTTACCCTCAATTCCCTTTCATTTTTTTCAAAAAGTTCAGAAAAATCATGATCGGACTTGAAAATTTTGAGCTGATTGAGACTTATCTTATGCAATTTTTCCGAGGAATCCAATGGAGTCTGTTTGAGCCACCGCACGCTTTGAATTAGTGAGTTATTGCTGTTTTTACCCTCAATTCCCCTACATTTTTCTGAAATCATTGAAAAAAGTAGGGGAATCGAGGGTAAAAACAGCAATAACTCACTATTTCAAAGCGTGCAGTGGCTCAAACAGGCTTCATTGAATTCCTCGGAAAAAATTGCATAAGATAAGTCTCGTTTAGTTCAAAATTTTCAAGTCCGATCATGGTTTTTCTGAACTTTTTGAAAAATTGAAAGGGAATTGAGGGTAAAACAGCCATAACTCCTGTTTCCGATGTGTGCGGTGTGTCAAATAGGCTTCGTTGCATTCCCCAAAAAAAATCACACATGATACGTTCCATTTGGTTCAAAATTTTCGAGTCCGAACATGCTTTTTCTGAGCTATTTGAAAAATGTAGGGAAATTGAGGGTAAAACAGCCATAACTTATGTTTCCAATCCGTGCGGTGGCTCAAATAGGCTTCGTTGGATTCCTTGGAAAAATTTCATGAGATACAACCCATTTGGTTCAAAATTTTCAAGTCCGAACATGATTTTTTCTTAAACCATTTAAAACTGTAGGGGAATTGAGGGTAAAAACAGCCATAACTCCATTTTCCAAAGCGTGCGGTGGCTCAAACAGGCTCCATTGGATTCCTCGGAAAAAATCACACAAGATACGTCCCAAAAGATTCAAAATTTTCAAGTCCGAACATGCGTTTTCTAAACAGTTTGAAAAATGTAGGGGAATTGAAGGTAAAACAGCCATAACTTCATTTTCCGAAGCGTGCGGTGGCTCAAACAGCCTTCATTCGATTCCTCGGAAAAAACTCCACAAAATACTTTACTTTTGGTTCATAATTTTCTGGTTTCAACATGCTTTTTTTGAGCTATTTCAAAAATGTTGGGCAATTGAGGGTAAAACAGCAATAACTCCTGTTCCTTATTCGTGCGGTGGCTCAAATAGGCTTCGTTGAATTCCTCGGAAAAAATCACATAGGATTCATTCCAATTGGTTCAAATTTTTCAAGTCCGAACATGCTTTTTTCTTAAATTATTGAAAAATGTAGGGGAATTGAGGGTAAAAACAGCCATAACTTCATTTTCCAAAGCGTGCGGTGGCTCAAACAGCCTTTTTTGGATTCCTCAGAAAAAATTACACAAGATACGTCCCAAAAGATTCAAAATTTTCAAGTCCGAACATGCATTTTATTAACAATTTGAAAAATTGAGGGGAATTGAGGGTAAAACAGCCATAACTCCATTTTCCAAAGCGTGCGGGGGCTCAAACAACATTCATTCAATTTCTCGCAAAAAATCACACAAGATACAACCCATTTGGTTCAAAATTTTCAAGTTCGAATTTGCTTTTTTCTGAAATAATTGAAAAATATAGGGGAATTGAGGGTAAAAACAGCCATAACTCCATTTTCTGAAGCGTGCGGTGGCCAGAACAGCCTTCATTCGATTTCTCAGAAAAAATTACACACGATAGGTCTGTTTTCGTTCAAAATTCTCTGGTTCGAATCAGTGTTTTCCTGGAATGTTTACAAAATATAGGGGAATTAGGGGTTAAAAAAGCACTATATCTCCTTTCGTAAGCTTGTACGGAGTTTGAAACTATGTCTAATCGATTTTCCGGAAATTTTCACAAAAGGAAAGTATATTTTCATAGATTTTGGTCATGTAGCACGAAAGATATTGAATTTCTTCGCGGTTTGTACACTTTTTCCCCCATTGTGCAATGGCTTCAAAAATTTAGTTTGTTTTTTTAAAATTTGGTTGATGTTGCGGTTCAATTTAAAAAAAATTCAAGTATTTTTATCACAAGTTTCGCAATGTTCTACAGTACCAGTAACATTTTCTGATCATCACTATGTTCTTCTAAAAATGAATATGAAAAGTAATAACTTACCCACGGAAGAGGACATTGGAAAATTAATCCTTTCTTTTTGTCGCAAAATAATGTAATAGAGCGTTTAAAGGCTGAGTATGAAAGAATTAAATTTTCCAATCTGTACTGGCAGGATCGTTGTGCTTGGTGGACTTAATATTTTAAAACTAAAGTAAATAGTTTTAACACAACTCAAAGTTGGAAAATGAATCAGACAAATAGAGCTGCAAAATAACACTTATGAATGAATTGTATAGTTTATCTAGAAGGAAATCTGAGGGAGAAATTCTTTATGACGAAATAACAATTGTGAAATCTAAATTTTTAGACTTTGAACAGAATCGTTTGAAAAATCTCGGAGAGCAAAGATCATCGAATATTTTGGCTGAAGGCGAGAAAATTACTATTTTTCAACTATCAAAAACAATACACCGGGTTGCTTCCTTTGGTTTACGTGTTGAGCAAAATGGAGATATGATCACTGAAAATAAGAAAAATCTGATTTCCTTTAGACGATTACTGAGGGAGAATTTTTTTCCACATTAAAGGAATGTAATAAGAAAAAATCGCCAGGTCCGAACGAATTGACGTACGAGTTCTATACAAGCCATTTTGAAATGTTCAAATTTTACTTACAATATGTTTTTAATCGATACCTCAATGGAAGTTCTACACCCCCTAAAGAATTTAATGATGATATTATCACCTTGATTCCTAAAAAAGAAAAATCTTTTGATATAAATAATTTAAGACCTATATATTTACTTAATACAGATTATAAACCCTTCACTAGAGTTCAAGCAAATCGATTTCAACTATTAATAGATAAATTAATTGATAGAGAACAAAGCGTTTGTGTTCCAGGACGATCGTGTACTAGTAATTTGAAGGACATCCGTCAAGTAATGGCAAAAGCAATAGAAAATAAAAAAATTTCAAGGTATTTTGCTCAGTTTGCCAAGGCTTTCGATTCTGTAGATCCTAATTTTCTTTGGAAAGTACTTGTGAAATTTGGTTTTCCTGACATGTTCATATCCTGTATTCAACGACTTTATAGCCAAGCTTTCTCCAAGGTTCTATATAACGGATTTTTTGTTCGGGAAATACGAATTCAATCTTCTGTACGACAAGGCTGTCCCCTTAGTGTGTTTTTATTTGCCCTGTACAAAGAGCCACTTATTCGGAAAATTGATGGGATCATACTCGAGGAAGTTACTTTTGATAAGTTCCTTAGAGTTATAGCTTTCGCCGATGACATTAATATGTTTCGGAGAAACTCTGAGGAGTTTGATGTTGTTTTAACGATAATCAATCTTTCTCAAAGTATTCTAAAATACAGCTTAATTTAAAAAAAAATCTCGTTTTCTTCGCCTTAATAATTACTCTGGTGGCCCGTTTCTTATCCCAGAAACAAATGATTTGAATGAACTTGGAGAGAACTTTAAAAAAAACATTTTTGGCTTTTTCGGTCTTTTTAGTATATCAAACAACTTTGTTTTGAAATACCCGACGTTTCGACCAGTTTTGGTGGTCTTTTTCAAGGGAATTATCAGTCTGTTGTTCTTGTCAGTGTCGTTTTTATCCAACGACACTGACAAGAACAACAGACTGATAATTCCCTTGAAAAAGACCACCAAAACTGGTCGAAACGTCGGGTATTTCAAAACAAAGTTGTTTGATATACTAAAAAGACCGAAAAAGCCAAAAATATTTAATGAAAAACATCCGGTCGTAGCATAAAAACAAATTTAAAAAAAAACTTGGGACGAAAATGTTGACCGAAATTATGGAAAACTGATTGTCGACATTTCTCATAGGACATCGCTAAACAATTTCAGGATTTTGAGTTTATTAGAAAAAGTTTTGTATATAAATATGTTTGTCCTGTTCAAGCTTTGGTACATAGCACAGATTTACCCTCCCAAAAATATACACCATGCCAAAATTAAGTCACCAGTTGGACAATTTATATGGAAAAATAAGTAGAAAGTAGAAATGAACCAACTATATTTAGACATAGATCAAGGAGGCTTGAGATTGATTGATCCAGAAGAAAAATGCAATGCATTGTTTGTAAGAAACATACTAGTTCCTCCTTCAAATGAAGATTTCTTATTGAAATTAAACCATCTAGAAAGACTGACGAAAAATGGATTTCAAAAGCGCAGCATCCCAAAACAGCCCTGAAATTGAAACTACAAAACAATTATATGGATCACTTGTCTTCGGCCATACAATCAAGCTCAAAATAGAAGAAATTTTTCCTCTCGTAACATGAAGCTCATTTTGGAAAATCGTGGGATATTCTTTCTTAATGTCCACTGATCGATCAAGTTTATATTTATTGTTGAATAATCTGATACCCAACAAAAACAAACTTTCTGAATACAATATTGGAAATTTGGATAATGATTTGTGCGATACTTGTCATCAAATTGTTACGAATGAACATCGATTGAGGTCGTGTTTTGCAAACGAAGATGTTAAATTATGGGTAGAAAGAATATTACGAACCAGGTACAGAATTGTTTTTGTCAATATAGAAGATATATTTAGTTTAGATTACGAAGAACCTTTCCAAAAAACGGAATTGTGGTTAGTATTACGTTACATAGCTTATTGCGTGGAAAATTTTCCAAAAAAAACTGAAATCGATTATTTGCGTTTAATAAACTTCGATAATTACATCTTTTGATCAAAATTCATTGATACAAAACGTTTTCACTTTTGAAAATATTATAAATAATTGATTTAATACAATAAAAATACGTTTTCCATTTCAATTTAAAGTTTCACTAAATTCACGGTTTTGCCATATTCGCGGCGAAATTTTTTGACCTTATAACTACTGTACAATATAATATTTGAAGAAATGAAAAATGACACTTTGATTTACTTCAAAAATCCCTCATTGTGTTATTTTAACTCTAAGAAAAAGCGTAATATAACAATTTCTTCACAGAAAAACTACTTTACCTGAAAACAATCAGTTTGTCTTTAAACAAAACGCCAATCTTGCTTTCCGAAAACGAAACTCACAATTAAGCTTGCAGATGTTGTCAGCAAAATAATTTCTATTTATTAACATTTAAAACACCAAAAGAACTGTAAAATTATTTCTTGATATCTTAATCGTTGGCAATAGTTATATATGAAACCTTAAAATCCAGTTTAACAATGATTCAAGTTCTAAATTTTGCAATATTCACGGGTCTCATAATACAACTAATTTTTCAAATCCGGATACCGACAATTATAGTGATCACCGATTAACTTTGAAATTTAAACCATGGAAAAAACAGATGGCTTGCCAATATTTCTGTTTTTTTTTATTTATTCCAAAAACCTATCATCTATCTGTGAGGTCTTCTTAACATATTAGAAATAAGACCATAATGACCACCCGAGGCAAGATCACTTTCAGTTGCAAAAAAATGTGTTTCTGAGTATTTTTTAAAGCTCATCTTAATGCATTACCAATTTACTTTCGTATAAAATCCTTCTATTTCCATTTCTTAAATGCATGATTTTAAGGAAATTACATGTCTTTTTTGCCATTTTTGTCATTTTGTCATTTTTGTCCATTTTTTCATTTTTGTCATTTTTGTCGTTTTTGTCATTTTTGTCATTTTTTGGAAAATAGTTCACAATCATTTCAGAAGTCACAATTAAAGCTTTCTAAGTTAGTTTGTATATCAGTCCAGAGATATTCAATCATATATACATTCGATGAAATAGAAAAGCTTCATTCAACTTTATAGTTTAAAACAGGAATCAAAAGATCTGTTTTTCAATAATTGATTCTTTTGAGTGATTTCGATTAGACATTTTGAAATCTAAAACATAAAATTTTCCATTCTAGAAGACAATTGTTATGACTAAACAGCTCTAAGGTAAGCTCCTCAAAACTCATTGATTTAAGCTTTAAATCAATGATGACCATTGACAGTTAAGCTGTCACCAGCACTGGACAATTTGTTCAAATGTGATGAAGTTCGAGGTTCAACACCCCAAACGTGTGACGAGCAATAATCGATGAATAATATGATTCCCCACCTCGCGGCGTGGAGGATACATACATAGTTGAAGGGTTGTCTGTCTCTGATTTCATCACCTTTAACCAGCTTTAACATTAAATTGACCCCAAAAGTGTCCGCCAGGGCCTTCACATTATATAACGTGCTGAACGTGTGGCGGTTTGAGTCCTCCTGCTGAAACATACAAATTATGCGCCAAGCCAAGCTATCGGTGTACAATGGTGGTTTTCGTCAATTTTCGGGACGTTAATCGAGAGAAAACAGGGTAAAGTCGGTGCTGGGAAAATGGGCAGGCAACAAGCCCAAGCGAAAGCTTGACAATTATTAAGCGCGGAAATGGAATATTTTCTTTCGGGCGGTCAAAACCAGAGCCCTGTGCTGGTGGTGAAGCGATTAATGAGCTATAAATGATGGGATCGAATATCCGCGAGAGGTTTCCATAATTTATCAGGAATAATTGGATCCCAGAATGTGCTGGCATTTTGTTTAATTACTAATTTGGAGACTTCCGGTTCGATTAACAGGGGCAAGATTAAATTGGGAAAAAAACGTCCAGAGCAGATTGATAGGAAATATTTTTAAAGTTTTCAAATGGAATTTTAATTTCTAATTAATTTTATTTAGAATGTGTTTGACGGCCTAGATTTCTTTGTTGCCTCTAATGTGCTACGTTACGCTTTTTGAAATATAAATTTCCTGCAGTTAATGTCAGTTAAGCTCCAATGTTTTAAGTATTATCCCCATCCTAAGAGCTGTTTTTCAAGATGTTCTTTCTAAATTTCTAAATTCTAAATCTTTCAATTTTATTTCATAAATTTCAGTCTACAACTGATAAACAGGTTGAACGTTTTGTTGCTTTAAGTTTTTAAGGAAGGAACCGATCGTAATAGAAAATTGTCGGTTTCTCAATATGGCATAAATATAAAGACACGAAAGTAAGATCTGGTCATAATCCCCAAGGCTCCCGGCAACAAGCCCCATTTGTCAAGCAATGTGAAAGCGGCGAAGAATCTACGATTGATGAATGATAACATGCATAATATTTTCATTCATTTGCTCCTCGAGGCCACGACACATTCCACCTACCCATTATACTAAATGCTTGTTTTCCCAGCGGATTAATCGCGCGTTACGCGACATTAACGTCCCGGGAGCAATAAATCATTATTCTCGGTTAGTTTCCACCCACAAGAAAACAATTTCAATGGGGGGTTCTTCGGTTGCTGTGGGTGTGTTTGTGTGTATCAGCGAGCAACGATTTTGTTTGAACTCGAGCATAGACAAACAAATGAGCACACACGAGCCGAGCACTTACCAACACAACAAGCTTTTGCGAAAGGATGCGCCATCTCTAAAACACGGCAAGGGGCTTTCTTGCGGTTCGTTCCACCTTGCCACATACCTACACCTACCTACGATGCATGTTGTTCTTTTCCCAGGCACTTTCTCAGGCGTCTTTACTTTGAGTATTTTTTTCATTAATTTTCTTACCTTTTAATACGTGAAGAAGCAAATTTAAATTTGTTTAATGTTTCTTGAAATACAGAAAAGTATGTTGATTTTTGAGTCAAATATGTGTTTGATTTGAAAGTTTATCAAGCGGTATGAAGGTACTTTTATGTTTTAATGAAACCAAAAAAAAAATAGCTTTGGCTTCCATTTGTTTGTTTGCTAGTTTTTGTTCTGAAACGTGCATTGCCCAAGATGATATGATTGCACAATTCCAGTTTTCGGGGAATTAGAAAAAATAAAAACATGAGAACTAGACCTGATAGGAAAAAAGCATATTTGAAATCAGCGCACATAAATTAGTTAAACTTAGCTCTTAGATCCTTAATAGGATGATTTGCCAATCGTTGCACAGCTAAGCACAAGATTTTGATTTTTATGCTGTATCTTAGTAATTTCAACCGAATTCACAGATTTTTTTGTCGATTGCGCTCATACAGGATTGGTCAACATGATCCAAAAGTTCAAGTGTTCGAAAAAAGTTACATAAAAACTCAAAAAATCATTTGAAAGAGCTAGTCTGTGCCCAATAGTTGCACATGAAAATTTTATATCGTATCTAATGTTGTCCGTTTTTTTCCAATGGTTGCACATTTTAAAAACATTCTAATGGCCCAGCCACCATGTGGTTAAAGAGGCTAATATTTGATACGGGAGCTTATTATGAGAACTTCTAGTTCAAATAAAATCCAATTTGAAGACGGCCCTTTTGAGGGGGGGGGGGGGGGGGGGTTTTCCATATAAACCGCCCAATGCACAATGGGACAATTCGAACCCAAAATAGAAAAAAAACACGAGTCCGCCGATTTGAGAGTTTGGATTAGCATTTATCACACGTGAAATTTGTTCAGAAGTCAAATCTGCCGCTGAATTTAACCGGAGCCATCTGAGTAAAGTGTTATTTGACCTTATTTGCCCAGTTTTGAGTTTTTTTTCTGGATATGTCCTAACAACATAAAGTTTTGTGTCATTCAAATTCCATAGAATGCACTAAAAAGTATTTAAAACATTTTTTCAAGTGCCTATTTACAGTTGAAAGGATAAAAGGACGCGATCTGTTTTGCCAACCGTTACCCCTATGAAGAAGATGTGATTTTATAAAATAATTTCTTTAGGACTCACTTGGAAGTCGATCGATTTTCACATAATGAATATCAATTTAAAGCATAAAAATAGACTCAACCATGCCCAAAGTTTCAGATTGTTCGTCTGATTTATTGAATATATCTTTTCGAAATTTATTTTGAATATCTTTTTCATGATAGTGGGATTATTTGTAATGTATGTAACCACTCTAGCATTTCATCAATCTTCAAGATACATTCATTGCACATTGTAATCTTTCCCAACAATTTTCCGGCTGAAAAACTGTTTTGATCAAATTAAGTTTCACGAAGTAATGACTGTTTATTTTTCTGAATAATAAGAGCCAAATAAAGCTTCACTCAATTGTCTCCGGTAAAGCTTTACGTCAGATTTAAATTTCTGAGAAAATTGCTTCCACTTTAAAATTTTTGGGATTTAGAGTCAAAGTTTTTCTGGTGTACAATATTTTGACAATATTATGGTCCTCACACCTTTTGGCGAAACACCAGCAAATCATCTTCGCCCAGCATATTTTTAATGCTCGAGAATTAGAACTTGTTTTTGATTAAATTCGATTTGCAAATCTTTTTAAGCACACTTTGTTTCGTTCCTGCCGCAAAAATTAAAAGAGGGGCGCAGTTTTCCGCATTTTTCCACTGCTTTGTGATTCAACGTTTGATAACCCATAGCGCCTGAGTGCTTCTTGAAATCAGGAAAAACTGTGTTTAGAGTGGTTGATTCACTGTACTGATTTCTGGAGATTTAAATATTTAATTTTTTTTTTTTTTTTACATTCACTCTCGAACAGACGCATTTCCCGGTAGCTGCGTTATCGTATAATACGTAGTGAATTTCGTGATAATCGCTTGCAAAGGAAACAGTGAAATTTGTTATTATTCTGATGAAATGGTTGTTTTGCATAAGAATGTTTTGTGAGGAAAAAGCCCTTAAAAATTATGTGAAAAAAGAAATTTAAGAAAAAGTGGCGGTGGCGTTTTTTTTTCGTCAAGCCGTGTGTGAAAAAAGGGTGTTATTGTAATGGTGTGGCCAAGGGGAATTGTGAAGGGAATACTTCCCAGCCTATTTTGGCAAGTGAAAAAGGATGCTATAAATTGGTGACATTAATAAATTATATAGAAAATTTGAAAGAAAAATTGCCCACGGCAAAATATGTATGGCTTAAGAAGAATCATGGCTACGGAAACTATAGACACTATAATTTCATATAGTCTGGCAAAGAGGATGACGGGAGCCAATCGAACTGTCATTCGCGCGGAGCCAATCGAGCATTCAACGATAATGTTCAAGCTCTTCATAACTCTCTCTAGTTGCAAAATAAAAAATAGTTCCTCAGATTCGTCAATAACGTGCAATTTTTATCACTTAAACTAGAAAACGCTTTTGAAAAATATATTATGATTTATAGGTGAAAAAATAGTGAAAATGATGCCAAATAACTTTAGTTTTTGTTATCAAAATACCAGAAAAGCTTTGTGAATCACAATACTTCAACCATGATTTTCTAATATTTAGAAAGTTTGCTCGATTGGCTCCCGCGAATGACAGTTCGATTGGCTCCCGTCGTTCTCTTTGCCAGACTATATGAAATTATAGTGTCTATAACGGAAACTACGTAAAGAGGGAATCATAAGCGGAGAGGTGCCCGAAATTTACAAGCAGTTTTGAATTTCCGAACAGCTTGCTGTGATGCGACGAAAATGCGCGACTGGTGGTAGTTGGAAAGTATCTGAAGCTGGTTGTAAATAAATTAATGATACGAAGTGAAAATATGATGTGACACGCTTACGGCCTACTATGACGTAAAGGTCAAAATGCGATTAGAAGAGCAATGTTCAATCGCTTCCAAAGAGCCAGGCGGGGCGAGGTTTTCTTGAATGCATGGTTACTCCGGTCGTAACTGCAATTCGGTTGTTGATAACTAGCTCGTAGAGTTTGTGTTGCGCGTGGTGCGGAAAGCCTAATTTGTCCTTTATAATATCGCGTTTGGCGGGAGTGCGTGCATGCCTGTTTGAATGGTGGCCGTACCCTAAGTATCAAGAGAAGAATTCAGAGTTTGAACGTGTGCTGAAGAAGAAATGCGGATTGGTTTCATAGCACAACAGTGTTTTAGATCAGGTGGTAATCAGTATGGATATAGGTAAGCTTCAAGTGTCTTGAGGTAAGATTGGTAAGAAGGTACGATTATTTCACTATATGTTCAATTATTGCATTTAAAGAATATATTATATAAGAACGTACAAACAGTTGCCAGCTGGGCAGGTATCTACACGTATGCGGAATACCTGTCGTAGATTCTTAACTCTAAATATGTTTTGAATTTTATACGGTTGCGAAACTGTTTGCTCGTTCTACAAATAAGACATACACCTACACGAAACATTTTCATTTCATGACAGTTCACTCGAAGCCATGGTGTCGGGTATGTGGTAATTTGCACTGAAGATTGGCCGAACAAAAAATCTAAAGGATGCAAGTTAGCGCATACGTTGGCGAAACTGCGGTGAATCCGTGCACCCATGGTGGATTTTCTACATACATACATACATACAATATTTTGACAATATTATAATCTAAAACAAGGTTAGCTGTTGACATTAAGTACAGTTCTTTAAGATTTATTGTCTCGAAATTTGAGAAACACAGTTTTTTTAAAACAATCTTTAGATTCTTTGCATAAAATGATGAGTGAAGGCTCGGAATGAAGGATTTCAAAATAAATCCGATAAAAAATATTTGAATAAAGGTTCAATTATTGAAAATCAACATTGAGTGCATAAATTTTGAAAATTCTGAATGGAAAACAGTTTATAAGAGCCCAGTAATTACTTAAATTAATAGTTGAACGTAAATATCCACATATTTAGCAAAATAAACTTGTCATATTAAAAGACAACCCGAGTTTTTTCTTCAGTTGAATGTAATCAACGGACGTGTTAAATTGTGTATGGAAATTTGTATGCAAAAAGAAATTTTTGCATACGAAATCATCCAGAAAATTCAAATAAGCTTGAAATGAAGTTTGTCTTTGATTAGATATTTATTTTTAAGCTTAATTTATTGCCGGCATGAGAAGAAGCAAACTATTTCGGGAAAAAGTTTATAACCATTTCAAAATGAAAAATTCAAATCCATTGAAAAGTATTGTAAAATTTCATGCCTTGCTAGCTGGAGCATTCAATTATTTCATGAATTTTTTTTTGCGAAGGTTGTAAAAATCAACAAACTTACTGGCTATTCAAAGCAGTTAATTGATTTTTTTTATTTTCATCCTACGGATAAGCAGCTATCAAATAAGCTATCAAAAACACTACAATTTATTTATTCATTTTTTTTTGTGTATGACAACGGATATTATTCCTGCGGTACATGATTTTTTGTTCACATGAAATGTATTCCAAAATCCATAAAAATTTCAAAAATAAAAAAAAATGCGTTTTCAAACTTTCAAAACATTTCGGGTGATTTTTTGATGAAAATTTTCATTTCCTGTACAATTCAAAACACGTTTAAACAACCAAATAAAATGTTTGGAGGTATATAAATTATGAAATTTAATATTTCCATACAAATCTTGCAGCGGACTTATGTACAACAATGGGACAGAAGGAGATTGAGCGGACCAATTGTTGCACGATCCGATATTTTCTCTGGTTAGGTATAGATTGTAATTTTTTTCCAAAATAATGGTGTTAAAATTGTTCAACAAACTTTTCGTTAGGAAAACCGATATGCAAAATGTATTATTCTGACGTAAAACCTTATTTCATGTAGAAGGAATCTTAAGGTTTCGTTTAAAAATTAGCACAAAAATCGCGCAAAAAAAAACAAGAAAAACTAAAAAGGTTGTTGGATGCACATTTTACAGCAGAAAATATCGTAAAAAGCCTCATCTCATTTGTAAACATTCCAATGAATTATTGACAATTTAAGTCATTCCGTGCAACAATGCAAATACCCATTGCAATGGGTAAGGGGACAACGATTGGCAAATCACCCCACTTCGAAAAAAAAGTGCGTTGTCTTGTGTTATTTTTGTTCAATCAAAATTTTCTTTTTTTATATAAGTTTGCGATAAAGCCAGTTTTTCAAAAAAGGTTGAAATCATTTCAAAATAAAACTTCTGAGTACAATGAGAAATTTTTAAAAAGGACGTGTTTCGTTCATAAAGAATATAGTGCAAAAACCAAGCAATTTTATCGCCCGAAGTATTTTTTTGGCTATCTTTATATTTCTGGTGATTTTTGAATGAAAAACTTGGTTAAATAAGATTCTTGACTGCAAATCAAATCTACAATAGGTATGGATGGTGTAGAAACATAATATTTATTTATCTTATACGAAATTTCAAGTTCTAGTGCAAGGTGTGTCCTAGAGAGTGTGCAGTTTACCCCACACACATGGTGATTTTAATTTATTGATATACGAACTTGTATAATCCGTTTCTTTACATTAAAGCCAATTTTGTCAATATAGAAAATAGACCTCGTAAGTACTACTTAAACTCGTGCCTAAATGAGTTTTCGAACTGTAGAGGTGAAACTATAAAAATCAATAAGATGCGAAGGAGTAGCTTTGACAAAAAATATTCGTAAGCTTTAAATAGCATATATCCAAAAACAATGTAAATGAAATGAAAATTGAAAGTGAAATTTTTGAGAAATAAGTGAAAAATAAATGTGCAATAGGGTTCTTTTAAAAAAATAAACAATTGTTAAATTAATGAAAAACACATAAACAGCTTCAAAACTGTTTTTTTTTTTGAATTAAGGTTGACTAAGTTGACTATTTTTTTTTAAAGCAATTTGTATATTTTGGAAATGTGAGGCTCTTCCTTAATATTTGAGCTGTGGAAAATTATAACGCGAAAAAAAAATAAATTAAAGTTGATTAAATTTATAAAACCATCTTGAAAAAGGAGTTTTGATAATTTAAAATAGAAAAGGCAGTTCCAGAACAAATAAAAATTTAAAAAAAGCTGATGAGAGACTATGCTAAAGAAATAAAGGCTGGAACAAATAGCATTTTTTGGATATTTGACTTTTTTTTCGACATTAACATCAAATAAATACCTAAAACTTTTATTATTCCCCCTTAGGTTTTTTTTTGGGAAATATGAAAGGGGGGAGGGGGGGAGGCAACATAATATGAAATTTATATTTATTTGTTCCAGCCTAATCGGAAAAACTAAACATTCTCGAGCAGGAATTGTTGAAAGCTTAAGGAAGAAAAAAGCAAATTTGAATTTGTTTAATATTTTTTAGGAATATACGAAAAAGTGCTATTAATTTTAGAATCAAAGAAAACTGGCGCCAAACACGTATGAAACTTGGTTTCCATTGTACATGGATATGCAATACACAGTTCGAAAGATCTTGATGAGGCAAGATAAAAACACAATGAGATGATAAAAATCTACCGTGGTAGAAAAAAAGTTATTAAACAAGGAATTATTTTTCAGTTCAAAATCAGTACAGCTGGCTTGCAAAACCATCCGCATGTCAACTAGATTTTGACATTGGTCCGCTTTATTTTCCTCTAGCACTAAGGTATTTAACATTTGAGGCGTTATTGATCATCAAACTGCTTAATTTATTCAATACCATAATGTGAAATGATGAAACAAACGTTTTGAGTTAATTTTGAATCAGAAAAAAATTGGTAATCTGAAATTTTTTTTTAGTGCCTATACCGCACTTTTCCAGATTAATGTCATAGTTGTCAGCACTATCTTGCAGTTAAAACCAAATTAAGTTTAATAAGGCCCATATTCATTATTCTTTGGTAGTTTTCAAACACAATTTTGTTGGAGTTCACCCCGAGCAGACTTTGATGCCCAAATTGATAGCAAACTGAGACCATAATAAGGTGTCAACAGCAAACTGATGGCATGTTTTGCTGTTCAATTTTATACGAGAGCAAAACAGGGCATAATTAAGGTGTCAGATATTTTTATTTGAGAGCAAACCGAGACCACATTTAGGTTTCAACAGCAAACTTGAAGCAAAATTTGGTGTAGAATTTGAATTGATAGCAAAACTAGGCATAAATGAGGTGTCATTTTTTTTTAAATGTAAAATACAAACCTGAGGCCAAAACTGAAGTTACACCTACTTACTTATATAATCCTCTTCATCTCTTCTATTCGACTAATTTAAACAGTTGAGTCGCTGCTATTGTTATATTGGCTTGCACATTGGAACATGAGATGGGATTCTTTTTAAAGTAGTAGTGCTGGTATAGAACATTCAATGCAAAGGAGATCGGCCCAGAAGAAAAATAGATTGGAGAAAAAAATTGAAACATTTCAATAATCAATCTCAACGGGTTTGAATAACTGTTAAGAAGCCAAAAATACGCCAAATTTGGTTCATAAAACTGAACTTCCACGCTCCTTTTTTCCAACTCAAAATTAAGTTTGATCGAGGTTCAAAACATAGTTCGATTCTATGAACTTAAAGTTAAGTTTCCTGTTTCCTCCTTGCAATAAGGGAGCAAAACTGAGTTCGACCTTATGAAATAGAAAAACTCCTTTGTTGCTAGTTCTCCTTGAACCGGAACAGCAACCAACGAACACGCCGCAAAATTTTGACGTTCCGGAACAATTACCGGAACAACATAATTTTGAGTTTGAAAAAAAAAAGACGTATCATTTCAGGAAGGTGCAGCCACACACAGAAATTTCCAACCTGGTAAATTTTATTTAAAAATATAGATTATCAAACGTTTTCTAACTTGATCATCAATAATGTGAATTGAAATTGTTTTTCAAAGAGTATTCTTAAAACTTCTTTTTTAAGTTTCTTTTCAAAAATTTCAACTACTTAGTCTATACAAAAAAAAAATTAAGAGTCTATTAAGTCATAACTGAATACAAATAGCAAATCTGTTCGTAACCGGCATAGTTCGCGCATTTTGAAAGTTGATGGCCAAAATAGGCATCACTAAGGTATCATCGAATCGTTAAAAATTTCACGCCCCGAGGAGACTTTGATGCGACAAAAAACAATTTAGACCACCTACAGGCAAAAACGTTAATATTAACTCGTACTTTAAAAAAATTTATATCGAAGTCCAGAAAACTTCAAATTTCATTTATGATAATTGTTCCATAAATTTTACCGTTAAGATCTTGATAGACGCAAAGCGAGAAAAGTTATCAAGTAAATTGTTATGGACTGCAGATATCTTCACTTACCCCGTTTTATGGGGTTAGTGTGGACGGTAGATTTTCCCTTTAATTTCTCGGTAAATTTTCATCAAAATTGTGTTTTCTTGGTTGAATACGTTGCTTTATGGCATATGCATAATCCTAACCAGCTTGATTAAACTTTGACGCTTGAATAAAAGGATTTTAAAATTTTACTTAAAATCTCCAGAACAAATTATGTTAAATTACATAACTACTCATTTTAATCGCCTTTGTGTAGACTTGATGCTGTAGAGTGTAGAATAACAAATGTTGTTTTGCTCTTGCATCATCAGTTTTTCAAGATCGTTATCAAATTTTGTTCTTGATACGAATTCTTTGCATATTTAAAATAAATACATTCAGGCGTTTAGCCGCACTTAAGTAAAATGAATAGTTGTAGAAGGATGCTGAATCCGAAGTAGAATAAATTTCATTTAATGTAACAGAACTCTGAAACCGTAAACGAATTCACGAATTTCATTTAATGTAACAGAATTCTTAAGTCGTAAACCATTTCACTGAATTTTACTGAAAGCTATTATGATTATCATGAATTTCAATAATCTCTAGATATAAAGTTTTTTGCACGTAAAAATGGAAGAATGAATTATTCCAGTGCAGAAAAACAAAAATTGTCAGTTGTTATGTTTTGTTGTTTTGTTTATCGTTTTCGTTCGTGTTTTGATCATCTCGCCCGAAAAAAAGTCCCCCAGCCAGACAATTAGAGCCCACGGTGCTTCCCTGGATCAACGAGCCCTCCGGAACTGATATTTTAGGTGATGCAGGTTACGTCAGGACGCAGAGAACAGCGGCTAGCAAAATTACAGGTTATTTCGGATTTTGATATGGAAATAATATTTCGGTATCGTTTTTTGAATACGGCGAATGCGCCAACTGTAAACAAATCCAGATTATCACATTAATGCATTGAACTCTTTATTTTACATCCAAAAATATGATCTACTTTTAATTTTTCTTGTTTTAGTGAAGTTAAATTTAATTTTTTAAATAAGGCGAATAGCTTTTTTTATGAGTGTGTAATCCCACAGTTCATTCGCCCATTTCCCCTCAAAATTTCGTCGCGAACAAAAGGGCCAATAGTTATTTCGAGATAGCAAAAGGGCATTGAAGTTTTTTAAATTTGTTTTCCAGGACGAGGAGATGTAAAAATCAGTATTTATAAGATCGTTGAATGTGCTAATGATTTAATGTGATCATTTGGACCCGCTTTCAAGCCGAAATTTGCTTGAATATTGCTTCTTTAATGAGTGATCCAAAAGGCGAACAGTCATTCTGCAATTCAAAAGGGCGCTCCAATTTGGCGAATCAACAAAATGAGAGCACTAGTCTGTGGTAAAAGGGCCCACAGTTATATTTATTAATTTTTTTGAGTAATTAGTACGTTAAAGCTATATTTATCGATCGGGTGATGAAATTAAATCAATTTGAAAGCATTTTAGCGACTTATTTAGGAACATGATTGTACACCCATAGAAGAGGTTGCAAAAATCCAATGCCTTTTTAGCAAATCTCTGTGCCGATAATGCTCTGAAATGTGCACTGTGCCGAAGACGGTATGTTTGAAAAACCGTAACTGGCATAAGGACTCGGCTCCCAACCAAAATGATGACCACTACATTCAAGCGAAACAAGAAAAACATTTTATGGGATTTCCTTCCTATTGGATAATTCATCCCAGAAACAAGAAAATAAAAATTAAAACCACAGCGCTGTAGTGAGAATCGAACTCACATCACCAATTGTTTCGTCTTGCCAGTCCGACATTCTAACCAGTGTACTATTCGAGCTTCATGCAGGACGAGGTATATTTGTCATAGGGTTTCTGTTACCGATCAATCACAAAAAACTTACAACGGCGGCTTCCCGGCGTTTGGCCTCCTTTCAATGCATTCCTTTGTCTTAAGATGGAAACGGGAAAGGGAACGGGAGTGAAGGAACGGGAAACCCATTGAATGAGAACTGTGCTTTGCTTACTGCCTGCTATTACATACACACGCTACATATACACAGCTGCTAAAGCCGGGCAGCTTGGCCAGTGTTGTTTGCCGGTGAATTGAAGGAATGTTTTTGTTGTTGCTTTTGCTACATTCACACGCACAGCTTAGCCGTGTTTGCCGGTTGATTGAATTAGAAGGATGTTTTTGTTGTTGCTTTTGCTACATTCACACGCACAGTGCTCGGTTCGCTGGCTGCCTGGTGTTGGCCGGTATTTATTTCCATCCTTCTTCGGCTTGTGATGCGATGGGGAGGGACGCGAAAACGTTTTTATTTTGTTTCATTCAGACATACGCAATTCGGTTACGCTGGGAGGTTAATGCCGGTGGGCGCAAATCGAATCAGTGCCGGTCGCGTTATCTTCTTGTACCAATGATGCTATGAAATTGACTACACGCCATTGGCACAGAAGCTGAATTTTGGGTGTACGCAGCTAAATAGAAAATTGATTTTATTTTCTGAAACTTGAAATGCGTTTTTCTCAAAACAAAGGTCTTGGCGCATTCGCCGTAATCAAAAATCGATACCGATTTTTAATTTTTGTTTGGTATTGTTGCCTTACAGACTGCTTTGTTTCGTTCCGTTGTGGATGTTATCACATTTGGTAGCAAACTTTTCATTGCCTGTAATGTCCTCAAATATGCAGCCGGATTTCAAAACCATAGAGGTGATGAGGACAAATCCGAATGCCGCTGAAATGGCTATCAGGAAGCAGTTGGTGCGTTCAATCAGGTAAGGGTTTATTAATTTAAATCGCTGCTTATGCCAAGTTGGATGATGACTTGTTATGATAAAGATAAGAACACATTAATTTTTCTCGCGATTGTCATGAAAGGAGCTCGCACACTCACTGTGAAACTGAACGTCGAATATGTTTTTTCGCCGATAACGTCCTCCTTGCCACATAAGACATGGAGAAGTGGATAGAGAATGGTTTGGGATTAATCTTGAACTGACCTCAGAACAAAAAACCTTCACATATTTTTTCATTTCGATTCTCCAGAAGTGACTTTTTCATCGTGACAAATTTGAAGGAATCGAAGTTAAAAAAAAAACAAAACGGGGTGACTAGTTCCCTGTTCAACTTTTAACTGTTCCTCATCATGTTACAAAATGTAATGATATGGCATTGTCGATTTATTGGAGAGATACATTTTTCCAGGTTCGCGTTCATGGCTTTTTTTCCAGCCTCAGCAGGGGTAAATCATTTTAACGGCTCAAAAAAATCATGAAATGGTAATTTGTGGATTTAAATTTGTAATTATGAATATCGCCTTAACTTAATTATAACTGCATCTGATATTTATAAAGCCATACGTTGTTTTTTACAGTACTTACTTGGTAATAAGATGTTTTGAGGCACTGTTGAAAGTCCCGTTACATATTAAATAAGTACTGTTCATTAGACCTTTCAAAATGTTTCATAATTTTGTTACTGTCGATTGTTTCACGTTTCTCGAATCTGTTCATTATTCATAGCTTGGTGGGACAGTAAGGTTTTTTAACATGTTGTAGCTCTTAAAAGTGATTTAAATCTTTATTTTTTTACATATTTTTGGCAAAATTCCTTATAATATCTCAATGACAAGAACGAAACAATCCAAATTCGATTAAAATAATGTTTATTCCAACACAGCTTCGATAATCGGACGTTTTCGGTGGTAGGACGGTCCCGACTGTCCGACTAATGAGCGAGTACTGTATATGAACACGATATAGATACATACATTATACGTCGCCATGTTACGCCTCAATGTATAAAATAAGACTTCAGCGTTTAAAGAATATCGCCTATATATGGAGTTGCACTAAATACTGAGGGAGATATTCATGGTACATTTCTATTTAGCGGAGGTTGCAACATTTCGTACCTCTCCAACTTAATAGATGGATGATAAATGTGCTTAATAAAAGTATCCAATACGAAGTTTTTTTAAATTTTACAGCATGACATACAAGATAACTAAAATTAGCTTCCTCAACATTTGACCAGGTTACCAATTTAAGAGTATTTGAAAACGCCGAACAGATGTTTTCCAATGTAACTCACTCTCTTCCGTTTCTGGCGAGGACTTTTAGATAAGAGCGAGCTCCTTTTACTAAAATTATTCGATACGTCGTTTTTGCAAAAATCGTCATGGTTATAACCAGAAATACCGGCATGAAGGATTTGGTGATCGGAAATTTTTGGAAATCAATCGCACCGTTTGGTCTTGAAAAGTGAGCTCCTAGTAGCGAACGATTAAAGAGAGGCGTACTGTCATGTACCGCACATCTGAAACGCCTGAATGTATACGATAAATTAACAGCTGTTTAGCTTTTATTGCAGAAAAATCGGTAATGTATTGGCGTTTAAATGTTAGCTATTTGTCTGAACCATGAATAAATTCACTTTTATATTGCATTCATAAAAAGCGATGTTCATCATATCGCGAGCATTATGCCATAAAAGTCCGCTCGGGTATTGTATTGTTTTGAAAATCTTCTATCAAAAAATATAGGGACTATTGTCTTGAATACTTTTTTCAGATTAACCGTATCAAATAAAACCTAAGCATTGTCTTTATCGATACGCTGTAAATTGCTCACACGTTGCATAACTGAAGGCGACTCTGGATACTCAAAAAATTGTAAGATTGAATTTTGCTATCACGCCTTGATCAGCAAATTCATTCTCATTTCGGTTGACTTACGGTAGAACATAGCAAAAATAAAAAGCAATTTTTTAACAGGGATAACAAAATTATACCTCGTTTTGCTGTAGTTTAATTAAAATTTTGAAAGCAAAATAATGCCAAATTTTGATGTCAGGCTAAATTATGTGATGCCTTATACTGGCATCATTGTGCTCTCCAAGCTCTCGGAAAATGAGGTGTAGTTCGGCTCTCAGTTTTAGCAAAATTAGGCATCACTTTGGTAACCAAGTATGAAAATCTTTGCTCTCATTTTTGCTGTGTACCACCTTATGTCAAGCAAAATGAGAGCAAGTTCGGCTCTCAGGGCGTGATAGCAAAATTTGCTATAATTTTGCCATAAAAGTCTGCTCGGGACGGTGAAGAAAGCTTTTCTGGATTTGAAAAAAAAACTCCCCATCTCAGGAATATACCACCGAAGCCCAAGTTTCTGCTGATCTCAACTCACAATTCTGGTCCATCAAGCTCTATCGAAAAGTTCAACATTAATCTTATTATCGGTTCAAGAAATTCAATGTTAAGTATCCTTGATACAATTGTAATTATTTGATTAAGTGATCTAAGAGTTTTCAAGGCGCCCATGCGGTACCAAGAACATATTTCTTGACCAAAATCATAAAGCCCGCCTTTGTTAATCCCGGATAGTCGAAAATAGATTTCAATTCCGTTAAACAGCAAGATTGTGATGCCATCTACGACTGCAAAGTTTAAATAGTGTTTAAATTATTGAAAAAAAAAAAATCTTTTTGAATAAGAAGCCTGTACCTTGGAATCAAATTCAGCCTAGAATCTATGTATCATCATTTCTTTGATAAGGTTTTATCGCTCAAATGTCAAATTCCTTAGTGCTGAAGGAAAATATCTTAAAACCCCTTTAAAACCTTTGGAATACTGAAAAACGCCTTAAAAATAAAGTTATCTATTCTTATAGTCCACAGAAGCATTAAAGCTAAGTGCAATTAGAAATAGGACAGTTACGAATGCGTGTATCTCAGAACCCATTCGTTTGATCGGAATACTTTCTATGAAGGAAAAAAAGGTAATCTTACGATAATTCATAAAAAAAAAGTTTATGAAAAATTATCGTTTTTTGTGAGAATTTTTTTTTACTTTATTCTTGGTATCTCCCATCGGTCAGCGTACACTTTGTTCAGTCATGATATTGATCCGTTTTTCCAACTTGTACTTCGTCTAATCTGTATTTAAGGTGGCTGCATCATCCTTCTTCAATTTCTGATAGTTTTAGATCAATTACTTCTCTTTTTGAAGAAACTAGGGGCAATGTAGTGGATACAGCTGCTTCGAAATTAATAAAACTTGATTTTTTACGAGCCATTCAAAAGCTTTTTTAATGGAATTTCTGCTGGAAAAATCTTTCAATAATGGAGTTAAACCATCATGAGATCGAACTTAAAGTATTATTGGTTGGTATCGGTCGTAGGTTGCGAAGGATACATACAAGATTACTCTTTTTTGTCTCTTAAAGAAAAAAACAGCGAAAACCAAAGCTTTCGTTTTGAAAATTGTTGTACTTTTCCACAGGTGCAGAGTAATTACAAATCATTATATTATATTAAAAAACAACCAGCATATACACACTTTATTCTGCTAGTGACCTTGCCACGAGCAGACATGTTATAGGATTCAAACGCTGGATTTTGTTTGAAATAGAGATTTTCGTAAATTTTGTCGCCCATCAAAAATCACCTGTCTCATTGCCTTGATACCGGCTATACAGCTTACGAGCTCTGAAACTTGCAAAAACTTTTTGTTCCAATGACTCTTAACTAGGCATCACTTTCGGGTTACCGGAGTATTTTTTTTTTTTTGACATTTCAGCGAGCTACACTTAGTATTTTGCTTACTAAAAATTAAAAACTCTGGTATGAGACTTGACTTCCCTGATGACCCTTAACCGTAGTTGCCGATCATGTGCTTCACTCCAATGCTTGATTTGATCTTTGAGGACATTTTTAACAGTGTTTGAATACTTTTCCACAATTCACACCCAGTAATTCTTTGAATATTCAACGGTTTTGTCAGCTATCAATTTGAAAATGATGGATTTTTAAGGAAACTGTGCAGAATAGTTTTTTTTCTTTTTCTTTGGCATCGTAAATATCTCAGAAACGTGTAAATTTAAAACTTTGAAAAAAAAATAGGTCTGATAGTAATTTTCACATGCAGCAAAATGCTGTCAAATTTTGAACGACCAAATACTAGTAAATGAGCTATCATCAAAAGAAAGTGTCCCATTTTTTAAAGAACTAAGCTTCGTTATGTACTTTAACACAGTACATTTTTAGAAATTATTTTGATTTTTGTAGATAAACAATAGTGGTACTATTCTTATCCCACATACTTTTTTCATATTTTTGATCCTTTACGCCAATTGCAAAAAAAGTAAACTTATGATTCATTTATCCATTGAACAATTTGAAATAAATTGTGGAAGAAAATTAGGACGATTCCCAACCATTCATGTTTTAACAAACAAAACAGCTAGTTGAACTATTCGTGTTTTACTCCTTGTATATAAACTAAATTGCCCATTCTTCTCAGGTTTTTTGTTTCAAAATTAAGCAAGAGATGGAAAAAATCTCTCAAGGAAAAACCTAACTCAGCTCCATCGTTGATCTGAAGTACGTTCTATGCAGCTGAAAATTTAAGTTCTTATTGATACTTTCGAATTCCAAAACATGTCCTAATGAACTTTTATTCAGATTTTAACGACCTTTGCATTTAGTTTTCAAAAAATCGTAAAATGAGCAAATAAATCTCTTTCTATCTCAATACAGACCCCGTTCGTTTTTGGCAACATTCGATTTTGGCAACATTCGATTTTGGCAACATCCGATTTTGGCACATGTGCCAAAATCGAACGGTTTTTAGCAGCGACATTACCTTTTAGTTTTTTCTATAACAGGACCAATATAATTTTGACAAACACCAAAAATTCGTTTTCAGGTTCAGAAATGGTGATAGAATACAACAACAAAAACAATTTTTTTTTTTAAATTATAAAGTACTCAAAAATTACAAAAAGATAAAAATTTAAAAAAAATCAAATACAAATACAAACAAAAGATTAAAAATGATAAAATCAACTTAAAAACGATGAAGAATGACAAAAACAGCAAAAATGACAAAGAAAAACAAAGATTATAAACAAAACAAAATTAGTTCAAAATGCATCGAAAACATGAGAAAAAAACTATAAAAATTCCAAAAATGGTCGGAAATTGACTTAAAATAACGTTAATGATAATAAAAAAAGTTTTTTGTAAAAATAGGAGAAAAAAAATTCCAGAAAAAAACCGTTCGATTTTGGCAACATTCGATTTTGGCAACACAAAATGTTCGGGCATGTTGCCAAAAACGAACGGGGTCTGTATAACGTTACTCATCAGTTCATATCATTAACACTTGATTATGTACTAGTTCAGTACATGGGTACCGCCATGATTCCAATTCAGCGAATTCCAAACTCGACAAATTGCTGTTTGCCGATATTTGTTTAATTTGTTTGTTGCTCGATTGCTTCTTTCCTACATTACCTACATCCTACATTTCCTATCAATCAAATTACTTATTGAAAACAATCTTGTCCGGCTTCGGGATTAAACCCCGACCTTCGTTGTGACAATCGAACATGCTACCACAAGGTCACGCCTTGATGTTGTTCTAACTGAAACTAAAACTCGAAGTGGTGATATGATTTTATAGCATACCTGAAGGCGGACTTGCCCAACCAGGCAGCCAGCCAGTCAGGAAGAAAGCACTTCAATGCACTTTTTGTGACTTAGTAAATTCCGTTTTGAGTACTTTTTTGCACTTTGGGCCCTTTTTGTGACTCAAGTCCCTTACAACGTAATTATAAATCATATAAAGCATTTTCACAACTTTCAAGTTCATTATTGTTAACATTTAGTTCCCTCGTGTGAATTTTCAAAAAAAAAGTCTCTTACCACGTTCATATAAACCTCGTTTGCAACATAAAAATTCATTATTGAGTACATATAATTCACTTAAGAGAATCGGGCAATTGTTTCTCTTTGTCAGCCAATAACTTTCAAGTAACCTTCAAAGCTTTTATTTTAGAAAATATGTAACTTTTGATTAATTGGGCGTTCTGCTCCGGGGGGATAATCAGTTTGCCTCACAAACATATCGATTATTTGCAACGAGAAAGATTTTACCAAATTGCTGCCATTTGTTTAAAATTTCTTGTAATTTTCAAATTTTCCGTTTTTTATAACCCTGAAAATACCCCACCAAAGACAATGTATTTACTTTCAAAAGTTGAGTTTCGGTACAATTTTGACGTTCTTCCTATTCTTGGAGTCGATTCGTGCAATTACGAGGTTTCACACTTCCAATAATCAGACCATTATCGCAGCAAGTGACACAACATTTCGAAGAAAAAGCATCGCACTCGCTGCAATTGCTGCACTTATCATTGGAAATAAAAAGTAGCAAAATGAAAAGTTCTGCTTGGTTTCCCTCAAATGCTGACAAATCTCTTTGATGCTCTTTGAGATCTAGTTTTAGTTTTCCAATTCTCCCGGGCCTTTTGTATGAGAAGTTCTGCTAGAGTCAGTGCAAGGAAGTGCAAGAAAAAAAAACACGACACTGTTATGATATACCAGTTTTAAATCCTCTCTTTGGTGTTGCTGTTGTTGTTGTTCTAGTTTTAAGCTTCTATTTTTCGTTTTCTACCAGCTGAGTGATCTTCGACCGAGCGAATGCATAAAGAGTAGGTAGGTTATAGGAAAAGCTCATCTTTGCGTCGTCGTTGTCGGAGCCCCGATCCCGAAAGCACTTTGCCCTCCCCCTGAACTCCTGATGTGACATAATCATTGTTGTGCCTGCAAGTTTCCGTTTCACTGGCAGACCGACCGATGAACAACGACGACGACAACAAAAGGAAAAAGTTAGTCATCATCATAACTGGTTAGTTTTCCTTCCTGGCCTCTGATTCGACCTCCAGACTGTGTTTCTCTCTCTCTGCAGGGAACTTTCTGCTCGGGAACGAGTGTCTCGCCTCGACTCGACTCGACTGGCCTAAGCCACTACTCTTGTTATCCCTTTTTTCTGCCCGTGTAGGCAGATAAATCTGCTCTAAGAAGATAAGCACAAATTTTCCACTTTGAAGTGAGATCAGCTTTTTCGGTTGCTGCCGCGCTGCCGTTTGTTTGTCTGCAATTGTGAAGACCGAGTTTGTTGTTGTTATTCACCGGGCAGACCTGAACTGTTTGGCGGAGGATTCATAAACATGATTTTTTTTCTTTTGACTCGTAAGCTCAGTGCAGACTTTCAATTGTGAAACCTTGTGCTATTTGAAACTTTAGCTTGATAGAAATTAGTTCAAATTCAAGAATGTTGCAATTAAAATATATACGAGCATGGGGTGTCCTTTCCGGAAATTCCCGGGAATTTAAAAATTTCGAAAACTCCGATTCCCGAGAATTTTTGGATCCAATAAATAGTGCTAAATTACGAAAAAAAAAAATACACGACCTCTGGGACTGACGGTTTGAGGTAATTTTCGAATTTATCTAACTTTGGGGTCGTAAAAGCTTCGTTTTTAGTTCAAAACTCATCCATGATTTTTTGCAGAATTTTTAAGTAACGTTTAGGGGATATAAGGGCATAATGAGCACCCAGGGCATAATAAGCACTCTTTTTCTCTACAAAAGTACGTATTTTTTAAACAAATTTTCATGAGGATTTACATCTTTACAAAGATATTTAATAATAACCAGCTAGGTTCTCGAGTGACGAAAATATTATAATTTTTGAGCACCACCAAATAAGCTTTTATGACCTTTAACTTATCTTGATCTGAAATGTACGCACTGCAACATGATTTACACATTGTTTCTCAATTTTCACCGTCATAAAACCGTCATAAATTTTTACTTTGATCCATTTTAAAACGCGTTTTTACTTAAATTTGTTGACCTGCGGTGCACAGAGCACTATTAATCAGGGCAAGATGAGCGTTTTCTGCCGTATATTCTAGCAGCGAATTCAACTCGATGAAGTCAACTGAATAAAAGAGCTACAGCGTGACTTGTTTCATCTGTCGGTTTGGCTGATTACCTCTCTGACACCTTACCAATAAGCCAAATCGTGAGATGAAACAAGTCAAGCTGTAGCTCTATTATTCAGTTGACTTCATCGAGTCGAATTCCCTGCTAGATTCCTCGGCAGAAAACGCTCATCGTGCCTCGATTAATGGTGTCTATACTGCCCCAGGTTTTTATCTACTTTTTCAAGTTTCATCCAATTAGGCAATAGACTTTTTGAGTGTCTGAACACGAAACAATGATGTAATTCACTTATTATAGCTGTTCTATATGGTTAAATAAGCATTTTCCTTAAGGTGGTCATTATGCCATTATCTCCCCTATATGAGTAAATAAGAACTTTTATATTTGTATGGGAAAATTTAATAATTTGTACTGAAAAATCAACATGATTTTTGTTTCTTCTGTGGAACCAAGCCTGCTTTTGGTTTATGTGTCGATTTCAAAATTTCAGAACTTCGAAACTTATTAAACAAATAAGTTGTACGGTGTAAGGCCTTTTGGCAACGATAAATAAAAAAAAAACCAATTGACATCACTGCTGGGTGCCTTGCGAGGTAATGCATAACTTATTGCGGAAATTGCACCCATTTAGACTCCTGTGCAAATAATTTCCACGCAGAAATATTTTCGCGACGCATACATAGACAATGGTATATGATTTTAATCGCCGGAATTTTGTATGATTATAATTTTAATGGCATGTGCGGCGGAATGAAAACTAGAGAGAATTTATTTTATAGAAATTTGAAAGAAATGTGGATAGACAGGCATTAGTGCGCCAATAGGAGAAAGCTTGATAGGTGTTGAAATTTTAGGCTATAGAGCATGTTGATGAAAAGCTCCCATGGATTACTCCCGCCTTTGCTCTACACTAGCTAACTATACATGACAAATTCAGAACAAGCAAAAACGTAACTCTCTAGTTTTCATTCTGCCACACATGCCATTAAAATTATAACCATACAAAATTACGGCGATTCAAATCATATAATAAACAATCATTGGCAAAAAGAAAAAATACAACAAGAAAATACGTTTCAAAAATTGACACTTGGCCAAAAAGTAAGAACGCGGAATAAGTAAAATGTGAAATGCGAAAAAAATCGACAAGTAGCAACTATTCGCAGCGAATCTGAAAAAAAAAATGGCAACGTCGCTAGGACTGTTCTCGCATAAGGAAAGCTCAGTAGGCCCATGAGTTGTTAGGTTTTTGCTCGTTTGAAGTGTGCCTAAAAACACGCTCTCAAACCACTGGGCTCGCTATACAAGGGAATTCTCTTTCTGAGTTTGTCATGTATAGTTAGCTAGTGTAGAGCAAAGGCACGAGCAATTCATGGGAGCTTTTCATCAACATGCCCTCTAGCCTAAAATTTCAACACCTATCGAGCTTTCTCCTATTGGCGCACTAAAGTCTATCCACCTTTCTTTCAAATTCTCTCTAGTTTTCATTCCGCCGCACATGCCATTGAAATTATAATCATATACATAGACAATCGATGACAGTTTTCCAAATCAGCCGTTGCTTGCTTCTGATTTTCGAATCACATTTCCAAACGGCATAATCGCTGTTGTTTTGAACGAAAACTGTTATGAAATGTGAACCAAGGAGTTTTATAATGAAAGTTGATGGACCTACATTTGAAAAGAACAAAACAGAATGCATTCTGTACATTCCGGTACTGGAATGTTAGTGAATCATATAAATCATAGATTATTCGGGCGTTTTTTTTTTAATTACTGATAAATAGCTTAAATTAAGATATCATCGACTTTTTTTTATTAGATACGCCAGTCGCAATTATTTTTAAAATAAATTTGATCTTAAAATGTAAAGCATAACGATGTCATTGTCTATGTATGCGTCAGTGAGCTGATTATACTGCGCGCAAATTATTTCACCGGGACACTAAATAGGTGCAATCAGCACAGTTTGTTGAGGATGGCAACGATGCGTTTGAATGTTGATTTTTTAGTAGAAATAATTTGAAGCAACTAAACTCTGATGTTGATCCTTTTGTTTTATACTCCCTTTTCAACTTTTGGCACATGATTGTTCTCATAAGGAATGTGGTGGTATTAGTGAGAGCGGAATTTTTATCTTTCAAATCAGGGGCGGGATTATGGAACTCGAAACAACCGAGTTTCGTTCGATTCGACCAACTTTGGCAATACCGATCTCAATTCGAATGGAACGTTTCGAGATGATCTACTACCCGATTTACTCGAAATCTAGAACGTTAAAATTTAGAACTCGAACGAGATTCGTAATACTGATTCTAATTCGATTCGAGTTCAACTCGAAACGGGTAACTCGAATCGAATAGGATTCATAATTTCACCCCAGGTTCTCGCAATAGTCTAAAAATTCATGCAATTGACAATATTTTCAAGCAATACATTGCGAGGCACCAGCAGCAATGTCAATTGAATATATTGTCTTCCATTGCCAAAAGACATATCTACCCCTTTTCAAAAGCTTATTACTTTTTTGCCTTATGAGATACGAAGTTACGGTCTTGGTCAAAGTTGTCCAGCGGAAAATTTCCTTTGAAAAATTTATAAACAAACCATAAGCAGGTTTGGTTCCACAGAATAACCAAAAATGACGTTGATTTTTTTTCACTTCCATCTGTACCGTTGCGCCGTCCACACGTAAGCCAGAGCATCATATCGTTGCTGTGTACCTGCAGGAACATTTTACATTTTTTATTTTATTCTTACCTGTTTTTCAATAAGAAATTTTCAGTGCTAAAATTATTTTAATTTTCTTTTATTCATATTTTTCTCTTTTCTTTCTAGCATGAGGAGGTCATCGGCCGGCGTCAAAGTCGGAACAAAATGGATTGCCGAACCTAATCCAGGTCCATCTGCCAAAAAAGAACCAACACGAAAATATCAGTAGTGTTGGTTTTGCTCCTGAGCTTTATTTGATCCATTTTTAAAAGGATCAGGTTAATAATTAGCAAATTCTTGAAAAGGCTCGTCTTATGTTTCATTGTCGAGTCAAATTTGAACCTTTTCGAAAATCTTCTACCAATTTTCTTCAAAATATTACGCAATGTAGTCGTTGTCTTGCTTTTTGTCATGGCACTAAAAATTGTAGAATGAATGCTAGATGCATGCTTTGCGGCTCATTCGATCATGAAAAATCTAAATGCCTTTTTGGTGGTGATAAACCACAAACAGATTTTTTCAAGTGTGCGAATTGCGCAGGTAATCATTCCTCCAACTCCATAGACTGTCCCATTACACAATGGGGAAAAAAGTGTATAAACCGCGAAGAAATTCAATATCTTTCATGCTGCATGACCCAAATCTATGAAAATATACTTTTCTTTTGTGAAAATTTCCGGAGAATCGATTGGACATAGTTTCAAACGCCGCACAAGCTTATGAACGGAGATGTACTGCCTTTTTAACCCCTAATTCACCTATATTTTGTAAACATTCCAGAAAAACACTCATTAAAACCAGAAAATTTTGAACGAAAATAAACCTATGGAGTGTAATTTTTTCTGAGGAATCGAATGAAGGCTGTTTTGGCCACCGCACGCTTCATAAAATGGAGTTATGGCTGTTTTTACCCTCAATTCCCCTATATTTTTCAATGATTTCAGAAAAAAGCTTATTCGAACTGAAAATTTTGAACCAAATGGGTTGTATCTTGTGTGATTTTTTCCGGGAAATCGAATGAATGCTGTTTGAGCCGCCGCACGCTTTGGAAAATGGAGTTATGGCTGTTTTACCCCCAATTCCCCTACATTTTTCAAATTGTTAAGAAAATGCATGTTCGGACTTGAAAATTTTCAACCAAATGGAACGTATCATGTGTGGTTTTTTTCGAGGAATGCAAGGAAGCCTATTTGACACACCGCACACATCGGAAACAGGAGTTATGGCTGTTTTACCCTCAATTCTCTTTCATTTTTCAAAAAGTTCAGAAAAACCATGATCGGACTTGAAAATATTGAACCAAACGAGACTTATCTTATGCAATTTTCTCCGAGGAATCTAATGGAGCATATTTGTGCCACCGCACGCTTTGAAATAGTGAGTTAAGGCTGTTTTTACCCTCCATTCTCCTACATTTTTCAATGATTTCAGAAAAATGTAGGGGAATTGAGGGTAAAAACAGCCATAACTCACTATTTCAAAGAATGCGGTGGTTCAAAATGCCTCCACTGGGTTCCTCGGAAAAAATGCTTAAGATAAATCTCGTTTGGTTCAATATTTTCAAGTCCGATCATGGTTTTTCTGAACTTTTGAAAAATGAAAGAGAATTGAGGTTAAAACAGCCATAACTCTTGTTTCCGATGTGTGCGGTGTGTCAAATAGGCTTCCTTGCATTCCTCGAAAAAAATCACACATGATACGTTCCATTTGGTTGAAAATTTTCAAGTCCGAACATGCTTTTTCTGGGCTATTTGAAAAATATAGGGAAATTGAGGGTAAAACAGCCATAACTTCTGTTTCCAATCCGTGCGGTGGCTCAAATGAGCTTCGTTGGATTCCTTGGAAAAAATTTCATAAGATACAACCCATTTGGTTCAAAATTTTCAAGTCCGAACATGCTTTTTTTCTTAAATCATTGAAAACTGTAGGGGAATTTAGGGTAAAAACAGCCATAACTCCATTTTCCATAGCTTGCGGTGGCTCAAACAGCCTTCATTGGATTCCTCGGAAAAAATCACTCAAGATACGTCCCAAAAGATTCAAAATTTTCAAGTCCGAACATGCGTTTTTTTAACAATTTGAAAAATGTAGGGGAATTGAAAGTAAAACAGCCATTACTTAATTTTCCGAAGCGTGCGGCGGCTCAAACAGCCTTCATTCGATTCCTCGGAAAAAACTCCACAAAATACTTTGCTTTTGGTTCAAAATTATCTGATCTCATCATGCTTTTTCTGAGCTATTTGAAAAATGTTGGGCAATTGAGGGTAAAACAGCCATAACTCCTGTTCCTAATCCGTGCGGTGGCTCAAATAGGCTTCGTTGGATTTCTCGAAAAAAAATCACATAGGATCCATTCCATTTGGTTCAAAATTTTCAAGTCCGAACATGCTTTTTTCTTAAATCATTGAAAAATGTAGGGGAATTGAGGGTAAAAACAGCCATAACTCCATTTTCCGAAGCTTGCGGTGGCTCAAACAGCCTTTATTGGATTCCTCGGAAAAATTTACATAAGATACGACACAAAAGATTGAAAATTTTCAAGTCCGAACATGCATTTTCTTAACAATTTGAAAAATGTAGGGGAATTGAGGGTAAAACAGCCATAACTCCGTTTTCCAAAGCGTGCGGGGGCTCAAACAGCATTCATTCGATTTCTCGGAAAAAATCACACAAGATGCAACCCATTCGATTCAAAATTTTCAGTTCGAATTAACTTTTTTCTGAAATCATTGAAAAATATAGGGGAATTGAGGGTAAAAACAGCCATAACTTCATTTTCTGAAGCGTGCGGTGGCCAAAACAGCCTTCATTCGATTCCTCAGAAAAAAATACACACCATTAGTCTGTTTTTGTTCAAAATTCTCTGGTTTTAATGAGTGTTTTTCTTGAATGTTTACAAAATATAGGGGAATTAGGGGTTAAAAAGGCACTATATCTCCGTTCGTAAGCTTGTGCGGCGTTTGAAACTATGTCCAATCGATTCTCCGGGAATTTTTACAAAAGGAAAGTATATTTTCATAGATTTTGGTCATGTAGCACGAAAGATATTGAATTTCTTCGCGGTTTGTACACTTATTTCCCCATTGTGCGTTAGGGCAAAAATTATTGCTTTTAGGATAAATTCCAAAGTTGTCAGAAAAGTTTCTTCTCCTCCTTCCTCTTTTTCGTCTTCACACGTCAGGCCGGCAAACAATCTGCCTGTTCACGGTCAGCCTTGGCCTACATTAGAATCACGTCTTGGTAATGCTCGAAGTGATTTTATTGTTACCTGTGCAGATTCAGCGCCACAGACTCGTTGTTTAACGTTCTCAGAGGTGGTTGAAAATTGATTGACAACTTCTGGTATAACTAATAAAAATGGGAAAAAACCAAGTCTCAACGTTTATGTGAAGGCTTGGGAAAGTCATCGAAATTAAAATTCAAATACCTGTTCTTCTCCTTCATTTTCTGATCCTAACAATTTTGTTGATTTGGGTGATATTACTTAGGAAATTTTTTAATTTTTGCATCAAAATTTAATGGAAATGATGCAACTTATGTTAAAGCAAATTCAATGTTTGAAGCTTACCAAACTTTCTTTAATAATGCTTACAAAATTATTAAAACTATACGATTCCCTCATGGATCTAAATAGATATTTAAATATTATGAATTGGAACGCTAGATCTTTGCTGGCTAACCAAAATGAATTCTTTTTATTTTTGAAAACCCAAAACATACATATTGCTGCCATCACTGAATCTTTTTTAAAGCCAGACAATAACTGGAAAAATAAATGCTTTTTTTTTAATTTACGAAATGATCGACTTGATCGACAAAGTGGGGGTGTAGCTATTGTCATCAATAGTCGTCTTAAATTTAGACTTCTTCTTTCTTTCAATACAAAAGTCACAATTGGAATTGATTTAGAAACTTCTATGGGGAAAATTATAATTGTTGCCGAATACTTGCCTTTTCAATGTAGCGGTGAATAGAAAAAAATTTTGAAGGGAGATTTACAAAAACTCATCAGAAACAAATCTAAATTTTAGTTATTGGTGACTTTAATGCAAAACACCGATCTTGGAATAAAATTTCATCAAATTTAAATGGGAATATTTAATTAAATGACTGCTCTGCAGGTTATTATACTGTTGAATATCCTAATGGGCATACTTGTTTTTCTTCGATTAGAAATCCTTCCACAATTGATTTGGTTCTAACGGATTTAGGTGAGCATTGTAGTCAATTAGTTACTCATGCGGACCTCGATTCAGACCACCTTCCAGTAACTTTTTCTTTATCCCAAAATGAAATTGAAAATCCTTCAAAATCAACTTTTAAGTTTCAAAAAGCTGACTGGGAGCGAAAAAATTGAAAAAAATAAATCAACCTTTGATTGGTGATGATCTTCAGTTTTTGATGCGACTGAAAAACATTCGTCGATGCCAATAGCAACGTACTAGGGATCCTTATTTGAAATTTATTTATTGCGACCTTCAAAAAGAGATCAGACGTAGCACACAGGAGTATTCACCCAAAAACCTGGCCAAAACTCAAAATTTAAATTTCATTGGTTACTTTTATGTAAATGTTTATTTGATTCTTGAATAAATTTAGCACCATGTTCCGATCATTTTTTTTGACATTTGATTTGTTTATAAGCTGTAGCAGCTGTCGAAACATTAGTATTTTTATGAGATAGATTTTTTCTACAAATCGTTGAATCAGCGCGACTAAGTCAAATCTATGAATGAAACTTTCTTAAGTGACTGAAAATTAAAATGAGAAATGGAGAACTGTAATGGAGGAATGTTAAATAATTTTGAGTATAATAGATAAAAATCGATGATTATAAAGACAGTGTATACTGCTTTGAAATTCTTTTATTTATTTTTTGTTTTGAACGTTAATATTTTTACAAATAAGTGTTTTTGTTTATGTTCCCAGCAAGTCCCGGCAAAATGTTTGATATCATTTGAAAATTGATAACTTCAAAAATGATGTGCAAAAGAAAAAAATCGCACAAACTCGCGCAAATTTGAAATTTTTAAGTTTGAAGTTTAAAAATATTGACAGTTTTTTTCCACAAAAAAGTAACCTAGGGCTTCGTTTAAATTAATGCTCAGTGAAATTTATGTTCTTTTTCGAATATTATCAATTGTTATTTAACTTTTATAAACAAATAAAAAAAACTAGATTTTTTTGATTTTAAAACTTTTTTAACCTGGATGATCTATAATGTCACATAAATGTCAAAAATATTCTAAATGAAAAATAAGAAAAAAATTGAAAACAGTAAAAAATATATTAAAAGATCTGAAAAATGTTTGATTAGTCAAAACAAACTATTTTATTGACTTCAAAACTAAAAAAATATTTTTGGCCAACTTTTCTTCTACGTACTCCTGTGTGCGTTGTTTAAATTTCATTCGTAATGAAAATTTTGATAAAGCAGTAGAGGACATAAAACCGTACTCAAAGCCATTTTGGAAATAAACTAAAATTCTGAAAAAGCCTCAGAAGCCAATTCCTAATTTGAAAGATGGGTATAAACTGCTTTTAACTAATGCAGAAAAAGCTCAAAAATTAGTCCAACAATTTGAGTTTGCTCATGATTATAATTTGATTTGATTTGAAATTCGTTTATTTGGAAGGGTGCCGTGCGCTATACCGATTAAACACCCTTGATTATAATTTGAACATTGTTAGTCCAATTGATGCTCAAATTTCCCTTGAGTTTGAAGATATTCTTTGTGAACAAAATGTATTTGAAAGTTCTTGTGAGACAAAAATTGATGAACTTAAATTGATTTTCAAAAAATTTAAAAATATGAAAGCTCCGGGGGAAGATGGGATTTTCTATATTCTTATTAAAAAGTTGCCTAAAAGCACTTTAAATTCTTTAGTTAAAATCTTCAATAAATGTTTTTACTTCGTTCATTTTCCCAATAAGTGGAAAAATGCCAAAGTAACTCCAATTTTGAAACCTGGAAAAAATGCTTCTGAGCCTTCAAGTTATCCACCAATTAGTTTGCTTTCTTCCTTAAGTAAACTATTTGAGAGAGTTATTTTGAATAGAATGATGATTCACATTAATAAGAATTCTATTATCCCTGATGGACAATTTGGTTTTCGTCATGGACATTCTACTACACATCAACTTTTGAGTGTAACTAATATGATTAATGCTAGCAAATCTGAAAGTTATTCAACTGGTGTTGTTCTTCTTGATACTGAAAAAGCTTTTGACAGTGTTTGGCACAAAGGTTTAGTAGCTAAATTAGCTCGATTTGATTTTCTTGTATATCTCACCCAAATTATTCAAAATTATTTGACTAGCCGAACTATACAAGTGAGCTACCAAAATTCATGCTCTGCAAGGACACCCATTAGAGCTGGTGTCCCTCAGGGCAGTATACTGGGGCCAATTTTATACAATATTTTTACTTCTGATCTTCCTGATGTACCAGAAGGAAAAGGTAGAAGATTATTTGCTGATGATACTTTGCTTTCAGCCAAAGGTCGGAATTTACAGGTGGTACGCAGCAGATTGCTACAAAATTTAAATTCCTTTATGAATTACTTGAAAATGTGGAAAATTTCTCCTTACGCTTCAAAAACTCAACTTAATTTATTTCCCCATAAGCCAAGAGCAAATTTTTTAAAACCTAATGAAAATCATTCCATCACTTTTAATGGGGTTTCATTAGGATGGTCTGATTACGTGAAGTACTTGGGACTTAATCTTATTGTCAAAAATCTCATTGAAGATATTCAATCTAAATGTAATAAATACACTAAACCTCTTTATTCTCTCATCAACAGGAAATCCAAGTTGTGTCTGCGGAATAAGATGCTGATATATAAACAGGTGTTCCGACCAGCGATAATGTATGCAGTTCCGATTTGGTCTAGCTGCTACGCGACGAGGAAAGAAGCCATCCAGAGGATTCAGAACAAGATTCTGAAAATGATTTTGCGGCTTCCACTTTGGCACAGCACCGAAGATCTTCATCGGATTGCGGGCATTGAATCGATCGAAGAGATGGCCAACAAAATGATCTCTAACTTCAGAGGAAAATCGATGCAGTCTTCCATCGCAGAGATTCGCTCTCTCCACAATTTAGTTAGTTCTTAGGATCTAGGATTAAGTTTATACATTTTTTTTGCTCTGCAGGATATTCTCCTATATATCAAATACTTGATTGCTATAGCAAATTTAAATCAAATAAACAATGTTTAGAATTTACTGAATCAAAGAGTTGAACTGATCATAATTGATCTGAACACTTAGTTTGCTGATGATTAAAAGACTAATAAAGACTGATTAAAAAAAATACATACAAACAAAGACACAGTAATTGCTGTTTTTATATCTACAGTCCCCCCACGATCATTAGTCACTTAACGTATCATTTCACCACAAAATGTTCGTTCATTCGGGTGTTAGTGGACCAAACATCAAGCTTTGCATGAATTTCAGTCACTAAATATTCCCTCTTTGATTTCAAACATGGTTTTGTTTCCAATTTGGTTGAAAAATAAAATAATTTACCGAAACAATCAAAGTTTTTCAAAACCACAATTATGGGTCAAAATTGAAGCTTGTAACAATTATTAGTCATATTGCCCACAATTATTAGTCACATAGAAGTCCATGGCAACACCCGAATATCAACATGAAAATCAACAAGTTTCTGGCAAACATTCAGGGGCATTATTCGCTAGTATACGTTCAAGGGGCAACTGGGTTGAGCTAGCAACCAAGAAATGTTTTGTTTTGCTAGCGAAAAAGTGACCCATGATTGTGTGGAACTTGGTGGATTCTGTAACAATTATGGGTCACTTTTATTTTGCTAAATATTATTGAATTTTCGCATTTCATTTGCTCAGTTTTATTTGGAAAATGTAAACTCTTCTTTTGAGCTTATATGAGACCAATTTATTTGGTTGGAATCTTTGAAATACCCGCATAAGAGGCTTAACGGTTTAAGATGTCAACCTTATAACATTAGAATTTCATGCGATAGTTCCACAGCTTATAGTTCACCTTTGATAAAAAGTATTCAAACAGCAATTTTACTGTTATCAAACGCACAAATAATATTTTTAATGCATTTTAATGATATTGTCGATAAACTAAAAATAATAATATGATATAATTTCCTTTGGTTTAGTAGACATCAGCAGTTCCAATGATCGGTGACTAATAATTGTGTGTGACCCATGATTGTGGGGGGACTGTATATATATAAAAATGAATGTTTGTCTGTCTGTCTGTTCCCTATAGACTCGGAAACTACTGAACCGATCATCGTCAAAATTGTTATCTGAGGGTTTTTGAGGCCGGGGATGGTTTCTGTAATAGTCAAAACTCCATCCGACTTATGGGATGGGGGGCTTCCATACAAAATTTGTAGTTTTTCGGAACAAATTAAAGTCATGACATCCATTTTCTCGAAAGTTTTTCTTCCTTTGGGCGGTTTGTTTTTCGTCTCCAAGGTCGAGGCGTCGAGCCAACGTCGCAAAAGGGTAGTAACTATGGCATAGCATACTTTTCAATGGAAATATTTTGGCGCGTATTTCTCAACCAAGAATGCAAAGGGTGGCGATATGAAGCCTTGATGTGATTTTTTTTTTCTACTTGATTCCTAGCTTATTTGTACAGCACATGGTTATAAATGACGCCTCGATGAGACCCAGATTGACATTTTGTCGATCGAATAAAACATATACATTTTTTTTTGCCAAAATCTGAAATTGAAAAGTCATGTCATCCATTTTTAGAGATTTTCTTTTATTTGAGGGGTTTGTTTTTCGTCTCTATGGTCAAGCAAACGTCGTCTCAAGTGTATAGTAACTAAAGCATACTGTTCATTGATCGCTGGAAAAATTTCACAATCAGGCGCCTGTTTTTCAACCAAGTACCTATGTTTCTTATGCACTAGGGGCGATATGCAACCTAGATGTGTTTTTTTCTTGCTAAATTGCACGTGGTAATAAATGACGCCTAGATGTGACACGGATTGGTATTTTATCAATCGAATCATAACCAATTGAAAGATTAGCAAAAATACTTCCATATTTAGTTCGTGTTAACGTAGGTAGCATTCGACTTTTCATTCAAGGGACATTAGAACATGTTCAAACGTTCAACTTTTTCTGTTAAAAAAAAAAATAAAAATTATGTTTTCTTCTAGAAATTGTTACTTCGGCCCAAAAACACAACTGAAGCGAATTTAGAAATGAAACTGGGAGCTTTTTATTTTAAATATATCTGAACAAACCATCGTACTTTTTTATTACATACCAATTCAAGTACGTACTTAACATGAAAAGTGTTTTTGTGTGACATGGCTGCATAAAAGAGGCTTTTGATCCGCTTCGTTTTTGTAAAGCGAGACTTTAGAACTGATATTTAACAGGACGCAAATTTTTTATGAGAAATTTGCAGTATACCCTTAAAGTGTTAAAAACAATATTCCCTCCTGTCAACTTACATAAGGGGGGGGGGGGGGTGTAAGTTCAAACGTCGAACTTTTAAGAAATTCATCTTCAAAATGATTCAATATGTTGGGAAGATCTGAAGGAGTATTCTTAAATGTCTTTGTAAATGATCTTTGTCATTCCCTTTGAACGGCATTCGTTAAAAGTGAAGTAAAAACATAAATTTATACTGCAGAAATACTGCAGATATATCAGTGAAACTTGATAGACCAAAAAAACAGGAATACGTATTGAATCCATTTTAAAGCCATTACTCTGACGCATCTGTAAATAGGCTTTGCATTGACACTTGCCCAAATATACGGGACAAATGTAAACTTAAAAGTTTGTTTTTGCAAGCATTTTTGAATATTTGACCTTTTGCAACTGGTATTTTTTTGAATATTTATATTTTTTGCCGTATTAAATTTATTAAAAAAAAATTGCACTGTATTTAATACATAACTAATTTAAAATATTTTTCATTACCATGATAGGTGCTGTATTGGAAAACTTCAAGCTATAATGTCTCATGTCCACGAGTTTGGAATATGGCAAAACATTTTTTTTAACTTAATTTTGGCGTGAAAAGAATAGATATTCAAACTGATTCGTAGGCGAGGATGGTGAAAAAAACTGTTTGAAAATGGTTATTAAAAATCCTTTCCATCTTTTTTTTTCAAATTTCTATAGCTTATTTTTTCAACTCCAAAAAATACCCCAAATGCTCTCTAAAATATAAATTTGAATAAATTTTTACAAATTACATTTTTTTTCCGAAAGGTGTAGCAAAGCACAACGGGTCAGCTAGTACATTATATTTGGAACAGTCTGGCCTGGCACGGTTGCCCAGATTTCAGAAAATGCCTGGTTTTGCCCGGATTTGTTCACTTTATTTCGCAAATCAAACAAAAAAAATCAATTGTGATGTAGTTTTTTTTTATTTAGCCATCGAAACTAATTTTTTGAGTAGATTATGCAAAAATAAAGTGAAAGATTTTTCGAAGCCTAGAATACGATTTAAAATCTGTTTATTATCTTGATGATAAACATATTTTTTATCTTGATTTTTATTGTGTAATTTCTTGGTTTTGAAAAAAATTGCTCGGATAATGTCTGGATTTTTGGTCGTCAATTCAGAAATGAAATGCCCGGACTTCTCGCTGGGATACCTGAATTCTCATCACTCAAAATACCACAATTTGTATAAAAGCCAAACTAATTCCTGTACAAACACTTCTTGTCTTCTCGCCACCAGCCGCCAAAAAAAAATTTAACTTCTGATACAGCTCCTCAGTTTGTTTTTTTTAACATTCACGTTTTAACTCAGCTTTTATTTAGTGAATTGTCGTTTTAAATCAGCCAAAATGATTGCTGGGATGTACTCTTAAAATAAATGGTCTGATATCCATGGTTTATGCTGAAAAAAAAGTTTAGGTTAACCACCAACAATGATTGTGGAAGATTATCATATCGAAGCATCCTTGAACTATTTCTGTTTCGTTACTTAAGAAATGGTAATCATCCAGTGCCATCGATAAATACGTCTTAGACCAAAATAACAGGACACTCGTACCGAGAACGAGCTTAACTCTAGGATTAAACGGAAAAGATGATTGATTTTCATTCCCACTTCATGTATTTGGTAGCCAGAGGGGAAAAGGTCACTCGTAATGCTGCCCCCATCTGACCGTATAATCCCCGACACTCATGGGCAAGCAATAATAATATTCGGAAAACGATGTAATTGGATTAAGTCCTTGGGAGCCAAAGCCAATGCAATGGTAGCCAGGGATCGGATTCGTCAGCTAAGGTACAGAGCATCTACCAGGAGAAAACCAAATACTTAGTTGAAAGAAGGATTTGAATTTACTTACTTAATCGCCGTATCTGATTCTGCAGTTCTTCTGGCAGCTAGAGTTTCTATATCACGTTGAAGGGGAATCCAGAAGAGCTGCTTAAGAAAAGTTCTCTGTCTGTACACATGTAGGATGTAGCAAGGCGAGTCCTTTTGGCAGGATATGTGTGGTTTGGTGCCCGGATCCGGTTCTGCAGAAGCAACCGTCGTCGTTGTCGTCGTTCTTTCGGATGTCACTTGCACTGGGAGACCATCTTTCATGGTTTGTTCGTTTCTCGTTGTCGCTTGGCATCAATGTTGGTTTCCAAGATTGAGCTTCGTTTAGTGGCTAGAGCACCGTCTTCAGGTTCCAGGGGCGTTCGAGGAGGATTCATACAGTTATTTCTTTTATCAATGAGAAACAAATATGAAAAAAAATATGATTTTTTCTAGTTTTTCTCGAGATATATCAAATCGAGTAGGTTTATTTGAAATTTAAGTAATTTTTTTCAATAAGATATGAAATAAACAAGAAATTGGCGCTTTCAAACATACTCAAAATGTCAAAATGCACTAATGATTGAAGTGGTACACTAGATCTCATTGTGGCTGAAAACCTACACAATTTAGACCAAGGTTGCAAATTCTTAGAGCAAGTTCACTGGTGTTGGGAAAAAGTGGTAGAAATTTTGACATTTTGATAATTTTACCATGCAAAAATGTTTTCAAGATCTTGGGGCGTTGTATTTTCTTACAACACTGTTTCTATTTCAGCCGTATTTGATAGAAATATTGCTATTTTTGCATCACAGCATGCGAAAATACAACACGTGTTGTAAAAAATCTAGAAGGCCACAGATCTTGAAAATGTTTTTGCATGGCAAAATTTTCAAAATGTGCCGTAAGTGTCAAAATTTCTACCACTTTTTCCCAACACCAGTGAACTTGCTCTTATGAGATTGAGATTTTTATGAGTTGGATTCCCTCTTTGAATTTCACTATGATGTTAATAAATCTAATCGTAAGCATCACAAGTAATAGTTGCCTTGGACGTTTTTTCATCCTGAGAGCCACAAGCAGAAAAACTTCTTTTGCGAGGACAGAGATGCCAGATCGAAGGCATCTAAAGCATAAAAAAATAATATTTTCGCTATTTCTAGAAAAATTAAAGTTTGACTTGTAGGGAACAAATGGAAAAAAAAATACTAAACAAACTAAATGTAAAGAAAAATATGCATAAAATCAGCAATTCGAGAAAAAGTTTGAATTGAGGTGCAGGATAGAGTAAAACGAAAAGCGGATACATGTCAAACAGGAGTCGCTTGTACCGTTAGGAATAAGTTCAGCTAAAGAGGGAAACAGATAGCAACATATTAGAGAAAAATGTATATTACAGTCACAGTAAGCTTTGAAAATAAGAACCAGATTTAAGACATTTGTTAACGCGAACGGAAGTGTTTTTATTAAGTTTGAAAATATTAAGCGATATCCGTTTAAAATCACTACAAGACTTAAAAAAGTATTCTAGTTCAGAAGCAACTGAACTAACCACAACTTTTTAAAACGCTGCCAATCAATTGTTAAGCACCAGTTTTACCATTTCAAAACATCTTTTTAAAGAACATACATTAACAAATAGAGTTTTATCAGGATTTGATAGGAATTTATTAATCATATTTCTGTCTCAAGTGAATAACTTTGTTTCTTGGCTTTTTTCTTGACGGAGTTTGCAGATTAATGTTTCGTTTATGTTACTGGATAAACAGCAAAAATTCTTCTGGTGTGGTAAGTCTCACACTGTGTTCGGGAGATTGAAGACATGCAATTTATAAAATTTAACTGCTCACAGTAATGAATTTTAAAAGCTGATTGAAACGTGGATGCAAAATGTTTACATTTCCATCATGGACAAAGAACCGTAAATTTCGAAATTCCAATATTAAAAGCTCTTTAAAGAAACACAATGATTTTAGCGAAGCTGTGAAGCAGTGAAGCTGTGAAGCTAAAATACTAAAATAAAAATTATCAAAATCTGAATAGTTTTTTGGCTACTTTGATCATTCAGAAAATCATTTGGTGTTAAAAATTCTCACGCAGTTATGTGGAGTTTTAACAATATTGAAGAAAATAATTCCTTATTCTTGAAGAAACAGGTTTCTTATATTCGAGCATAAAAATTTGTTCAGTTTAGAGAAATTGACAAACCGCGTTTTTTTGGTAACCAGTCAAATGCATAAAAATAAAATTCTTCTTTAGTTATCATAACGATTGGTGGATTCTGTTTTAAGCGATTGTTATGTACATTTGTAAAAATACCGAGAAACTATGCAAAAGTTTTCATTAACTTTATTAAAATTGCGAATTTAGCCTGTAAATTGATCAATTCCATTCTGAAGGGTAAAATATAATCTGATAGCTGAAAGATTTGTTTTAAAGATTGTGACCTCCTAGGGTTGTTCCAAATCTTGTGTAAGGCCTCTTAGAGATTTTTCTATTGAAAATCCGCTTGAGCTTCATGACCACTCTTAAGTGTTTTGGAGAAAGCAGGAATATCAAGGACTTGTTTTTGGAATGTTTGAAAATCGTCTAATTTAAAGAAAATCTTGTTCAAACCATTGTAGTTGGATTGAAACAAATGACACCTTATAAAGAAACCTCTTCAAACATTTACCATTTTATTGAGAAAGAATCAATTGATTTAAGGGGGGGGGTAGGGTCTAACGGGTATAAAAAAAACACCATTTTCACGATTTTTTTCTAGAGCTATCGTTCAAGCAAATGTATTCAAATTTTTTGCATTATACAAAGCATTGTAAAAAGAAAATTTAGTAATTTTTTCGTAGAAAAATATTAAAAAATGAGCCGGTAACGGAGCATTTTCGAGGATGCCTTTTAAAAAACAGGATTTGCGGTGGACACTGTATCTCAGCACAGAATCATTTCATGTCAAAAAATCAGAGCAAAATATTTCGAAAAGATGTTTTTCTGGACCCCAACGTTTTTATTTCACTGAAAATTTTTTTTTTATGAAATTTTTGTGGCTGTTTGAAGTAAAAACTACGATTTTTCACTTAAAAATCCGCCATTTTTCACCTCTAAAATCTCCCCAAAGTAAAAAAATCAAAAAAAAAAAAACGTTGGGGTCTGGTATTTTATACGTAGAAAATATGTTCCAAATTTGAAAAGAATCGGATAAGTAGTTTTCAAATGACGATGTCCACGGACTTTAAAAATGTGCTTTTGAGAAAAACGCGTTTGAAGTTTCTGCTCTTGCTTTCTTGCAGTATTAGATAGGAGGAGATAAAGGCCTATATCTTCTACAGTTTTGCTTCAATTTACTTGAAAATTTGACACAACATTCTTGAAATGTTTTACAATAAGAAAATAAAAAAATAAAAAAATCGATTTTTCGAAAGTGTTAGACCCTACCCCCCCTTAAAAAAGTAGCGTAATTCTGAATTTAAAAATAAGAAATTTAAATCAAATAAAGATTAACATAGAACGAATTTATAGTCCTTAGTAGGGGAGAGTGGGGTAACGTGGGCCATGGGGAAACGGGGGCCACTTTAAATATCTCAGCTGTGTGTTGAGATAAAAATCTCAATCCAATTGCCATCGTCGTCGCTTTGCGTGAGCACGTTTTTCTATATGTTGTTGACTTATGTACGTATCATATACTTATTTTATTTAACTAGCCTAGAAAAATGTACATACATAAACAAGCACCCGCAAAATTGCATCCGTGGGAGGACTAAAGTACATAACAAAACTATGCTCATACGCTTATGATCTTAGTTTTTTCATGTTCTCTCACATGGAAAAGGAATTTTTGATGAATCATCGATAAGTCACACAAACGCAACCAATTTGCAAATCATTGCTTGTGGGGAATCGTGGGCCACATTTTGTGGGGTATCTTGGGCCACCTATATTTTGGTGTTTTTATACACATTCTGAATTTAAAATACTTTATTACTATCTGTAAAGTTTTTTTTATGCCAAATGAAGAGTTATGAAAAATGTTTTGTCCATCTTTTCTAATGCGACAGAGACGAACGTAAATCCTATATAAGGAATTTTGCCAAATAGTTCGCGAGCCAGGTTTTAGAAGTTATTCGATCAGTGCACAGTGGTTTAAAACTCTAAAAAAGTGATCATGGGCTATTTTAAGGCTTAAATGTCAAAATAGCCTCATGGTATGTTCTACAATGTTTCATCATTTTAAAATACCCATATTTTGTTGTAATTTTTTTCCTGATCAATTCACCTATAAGTGAGATAATTTTTCTTTTTTTTTTTTGTATTTATCATTTTATCACTATGATGTCTTCAAGAAAGTTGTAGATCATCTAAATTTAAGAAACTTTGTAAAAGACGTCAAAGCTTTATCTTTTGAAACAACATGTTTTAAACACATTTTTTCAAAAACTAACCGAAAAAAATGAACTTTTCGTTTGACTTTTTTCAAAGCGAGTTTTGAGACTAATTTTGTATGAGAGAGTTGTGACAATTGAAAAACTGCACAAGTTCATTGAAGACGTTAAGTCACTATTTTGAAGTCTAATGGTACTTTTTGGGTGATTTCATTACAAAATTGCATGTTTTGATTGTTCAATATCTCTGAAAATTGCACACATACCAAAACAAAGATATATACATGAGAAAGGGCAATCTTTCAACTTTCATGGACATATAGTTTCATTTGTATGCATGACGTTTTACTACTAAAATAACTTTTAGTAGCAAATTGTCTCCACTTTTGGCTGAAGTTTTCATGAGCGACTTGGAAGCAGATTTGGAGAAAAGAGAAAGACTTTTCCCACGAGTCTGGTGGTGCTACGTCGATGACATCTTTGCCTCGGTAAAGGAGCGTTATCTCACGCAGACATTAGAGCTTCTAAACTCCAAACACAGGTCGATAAAATATGCTGTAGAAAAGGAAGTTGAGGGAAAACTCCCTTTCCTTGACTTCTTAATCTCATGGAAAGAAGACAACACCATCAAATTTGGAATTTTTCGGAAACCAACCTCAACCGACTGATACATAACAGCCGATTCCAACCACTTTGGTACGCAAAAACAAGCCGCCTTCCATTCCATGGTGGACCGCCTCTACAATATCCCTATGGAAAAGGCAGAATTCGAAGAGGAAAAGCATAAAATCCTTGAGGCAGGTTTTTTGAACGGTTTTGACAACGAATTTGTTCTCAAAATTCTCCGGAAACATGTCCGAAAAAAGTACCGAAGTGATGCAACCAACTTCAGGCCAGATCCCGCCAGATGAGAGATCCGGAATTTATGATTCCCTGTGAGAGTTGCCCAGTCGTTTACATTGGCCAAACTCGACGAAAATTTAAAGTTCGACTTAAAGACATAGAAATGCTGTAGACAACAACAGGGTCGATGAATCTAGCGTAGCCACCCACGCAACGGAAAAAAAGAAGTTATGAAGCAAAGACAAAAAGTGGACCATGATACCCCACTCCCCCCTACAATTTTGCAAATGTGACTCTTTTTTAAGTCAACAGCTTAAATTAAAAAAAATCTTGTGTGATGTGTGAGTTTGGATATGATTTTCTTTCTTTTGGTTGGTGATTAACCCATTGAATTTTTATCCAAAGCGTCGTGTCGGCAACTAAACATTATTAAACTATAGTCAAAGTGGTGTTCACAAAATTCATAACGCAATATTTTGAAAACGTTTTATTATTATTTTTTGTTGAGCGCTGATGTGGTCTAGTGGATAGGCTGGCGCGATAGGCTTGTAACCCAGGCGTACTAAGTTCGATTCCCGGTATCGGAAAGAAAAACTTTTGGGTTCGAATCCCACAAGTTGCAGGCAGGTAAGATGTGTTTCATAGTAGAAAAATCATATATTTCAGAGGAAATGCATCTGGGGTTAATCTGAAGAGACTATTGCAAGCGGAGTGGATTGCCAACCATTGTAGGTCTCTGAAGGTTGGATGTCTTCTCTCGACGAACCATCGGCCGCACAGTGGTCCAAAACCCAGAAAAGCTGGCAGAAATTCGATTTTTGAAGCGCTCATAATTATCTATTCAAATATTTTATCGTGTTTCGGCATTTTCAAGCTAAATGAAACCATAAAAATGATAGTGTTAAGTTAACCCGTTTCGGGGTTCTCAAAGAAATGCTAAGAAAAGATTGAATATTTTTTGAAAAATTCGCAAAGATCGCTTACATTGAAAAACGAATAGATATTTAAATCGCGAATATATATATTGCTTTGCAATTATTTTTTTATTTTTGTTAGGCATATTTTACACTTTATCAAATAAAAATTTGTGATTTGGAATAAAGTTGAAATTTTTTATATGGAATTTAGTTGCAAAAACGATAAATATTTTGGATTTCATAACTTCAATTAGAGATTTTAAAAAAACTCCACATAACTCCACTCTAATTTTACGTTGTATAGATTCCCACATTTCTGGGCTACAAAATATGGCAAATTGGGCTGCCTTTTTTGCCATTTCTGGAGAACGTCGTCAAAGAGTTGAACCACTTTTTTCATCAAATTTGACTTCTAAGCCAATAACCTCCCGGATCACGAGCTAAATTGATATTTAATCAGATCCCTAGGTTGATTTTTCTCAAAAATCCATTCATTAAACATCCTTTTCATATTTTGAAGCACTATCAGTATGAATTTCTGTGACATTTTTATTATTAGGAAAACTCCCAAAACATAATTAAATTTCGGTTTCTCAAATATTCTTCTGATTATTGTTCAAATCATAGAATTTTTTTTTGCTATTCAATATTCAGGAATTTCTATATTGACTCGTTAATGAATGAAAAATTTAAAAAGTGATAGATTTTGCAGCAATCTGTTGGAAAAATTTTAATACAAGAATTTACTTACTGAGATATTAAAATAAATTAAATTTTTTCTAATTCTTACAATTAAAAAAGAAATTTTAAAGAAAATATGAAAATAGTATGTTATTTTTTATGAAATTATGATTATTGAACAATTTTGAAAGGTTTCAGAGCAAAAATTGTTGAAAACAGATTTTTTGCCAGCTTTTTTGAGAATTGGACCACTGGAAGCCTGAGAAGCATTTCGAAGGCCAAACCACACAGACATAGGCTGGACCTTGCTACCGACTGTTGAACAAGGGTATATCTTTCGGAATTGAAATACAATTAAATCAACTGACACACAATTCAAATTTATTCAAAAACCGTAAGCAGACTCCGTTCCACAGAAGATGATGATTATTTTACAAATCCAAATATTGATTTTTTTTAAACAAACAGAACAGTAAAAAAAAAGAGCCATATGAATGTTTCTGAAAAAATCTTCACAAACACCAAAACAAGCTTGTTAGATTCCTGGGTTTGTGAAATTTCAAAATGACGAAATTCTATTCAGTCTAATATGATATCTCGCTATGTCCCAATAAATTTGGGCCAAAAGTTCTTTGGAATTCTTTTTATTTTTATTATTTATCTGTCATTTTCATCAACTGCTGAGTGTGCCTTTTCCATAAATGTGGAAAAGTATTTCGATAAAATGAATCATCTAACCCAGCGGTCGGCAACCTTTTGAGACAGAAGAGCCAAAAATGGCAAATTAGGGAAATGTCAAAGTTTCAAAGAGCCGCAACTCATTTGATCCTTACTACAAATAATGGTGATCGCTAAGATACATTGCATCCTGATGTTAACTCAGTTTTATTACCATTTTTACAACGCCACAGATTTTCGTTGTTTATTGGCAAACGGAAGCGATTTTCATTTTCATAACGGGTACAGCTTAGTAAAGTTGAAATTTTGGCGATTTACCATTGTGACCTGATAAAATTTATAATTTTAAACTTTGATGCAATTCTTTCCTTACACCTATTTCCAGATAAAAAATAGACTTTGGATGTGTTCTGTTGAATAATTAAAAAGAAGCATTGAAAATTGTATATCATAAAAATGCATACCACAAGATGTAAATTAATATAAAAAAAACTATACGAAGGTTTGTTTCTATTATTTTTTCTTCAAATTCTACAAATAAACCTTCAAATTTTTTTCGGTTTTAAACATCCGTTAAAATCCCTTGAGGTTCATTCGTTTGTTATGCACATAAAACTATCATTTTAAATAGATAAATATTTTTCGGGCCTTAGAATAAATAAATCAATAAATTTTTATTCATAAATGCTCATTTTACGGATTGAAAAAAAAATTAGTCAAAATTTGACAAAATTTAACAATCGGTCGCGAGATGTGATCTATAAAATGTGGTTATAAAATTGCTTAAAAATTTTCTTCATTACAAGCATTCCGATTCAGCTCTCCAGTTCTCATTTTGATTTCTGATAAAATTAAAAAAAGGTTTCAAAAATTATATTTTTGATATCGAAAATTTAAGTTCAAATTCTTAATTCTGTTCGAAATCGTAATTGAAGGGTTGTTTCTTCTCCATACTAATGAAATCTTAAAAATAAAGTCTAAACCTCTGAGTTTCAATAATATCATGGATTCCGATTGATCCTTCTGTCAAAGTTTCTATGAATTCTAATCACAAATTCATATTTTAAAATTTTTATGCAATTAGTTATTTGGAATTTAATCTATTTGATTTTTTCAAACAGATATTTTAATTTGTTGAATGAATTCTTAGTTTTCACTTGCGAATTTGTAATTATATTAGTTTGTTGGCGGTTCCCTGGCCGAAAATGTTAATCAATTTTAATGATATAAGAGTCGTTGTGTGAATAATTTATTCTAATTATCAATATTTCAAAACAAAACAATTTCAAATATTTCAAACAGTCGAAAAAAAAATTTTAAAATTCTTTTAAATCTTGACCGATTTACTGTTTTTCAGTGTATCTTGGATTTTTGAAATCGTCAAGAATAGATTCAACCGATGATTTAGAAATATGCTGGGGTCCGATGAAAGTTTTGATAGCTATCTCGGATCTTCCATAACAACAATAAATCTGACATAATAATAGACATCTATAGGCTTTGCTTGGCTGTATTTCATTTTTCAACGAACCGATTTTTGAAACTCAAATTTTAGTTTTTTGACGTTATTTTGACCATCACTTCATAGAACAAACCAAAACCAAAATTCTGATAAAGACTTAGAAATCAAAATCAACTTTTAGAACAGCCATGACGTTTAAAAATAATTGCAGAATTAGGAATTAGGTTTAGAATAAAAAAAAAGATGTAAAAATTGTTAGAAGATATATTAAAGTTTATGGAAGAAAATGCTTCTTTACCAAATAAAGTTTCTCCTTCGAAAAAATTCTTAAAAATATTCATACAAAAAAAAAATTCTAAAATTAGACCAGCACTCAGCTCCCGGTTTATAAAAGTAATTTATAACAAACTTGAAAATTTTGTTCATTTTAACTCATGTTCAAAATTAGAACAAAGAGCTTGATTTTTTTTCATTTTTTTTTTTGAAAAGGAACATTGAGAGATGGAATTCAATATTTGAAAAATTTAAAAACAAAATGTTTTAGGAAAGAAATTTTAGTGCACAAAAAAATTATGATCAGTATTCAAAGCATTATTAAAATCATCATCTAATGTTCATATTTGATCAGAACGGTGGTAAAGCAAGTTTATTTTTAATATATTCAATTCAAGAAAAACAAACCCAATTAATCCCAAATAATCTTAACAGTGAGGACTTTATTTGACAATTAAAAAATACTCGGTTTTTATCCGATTAAATCAGAAAATGGAATTAACGGATAACTTCCCGTGCCCCGAAGAAAAATTTCTCCAGGCTTCCAAATGCTATACCAGACTTTTATGAAGAACGATTACTGATTTCTGAATTTCAACTGGGTTGCAATCTGACAAGATGCTGTTTATTTGTTCTATTCATAGTAGTCCTGGGAAATATTAACTGAACTGAAGGAACTTTTGTTGCGTCCGTTTACTCTCGAAAATTTCGAGGATTTTCAAAATATTCACACATTGAGCTAAAGAGCCGCAGTTATACATCCAAAGAGCCGCATGCGGCTCGCGAGCCGCAGGTTGCCGACCTATGATCTAACCAAATAAGAAAATCACTTTAAAAATGTTCATTTCCGGTCTTATTTTGGATGCAGTAAAGGTTTTATGAATGCATTGAACATATCCTTATGTCAATAAAAAACCATTTTTGCACTGTTTGGAATTCGTATGTTTAATATAAATTGTATTTGAGATATCCTGTTTAAATTAATAAAAAGTTGTGTGGTTAAGTGTAAAATTTCTGAAAATTTGAGGGATTGTATGTCTTAAATAACATTTATTTTCTCTTGGTAGCGTCACTTTTGGAAATAAATGAACAATTAAGCATCTAGTGAAGACAAGGCCGTGCGAACGGAGGGGGGAGGGGGTTGTAGGGGTTTAACCCCCCCCCCCCCCTCCTTATGGAGATTTTTTCAAGCAAAATTATCTGTTCATGAAATGATTTTAAAGTAGAAATGTGAAATTACTTGATACCAAAAGGTGTTCAAAAATAAGTGTTTATAAAAATGCCAGAAAATTGACTCGCCTCCGGTGGTATTTACCCGAGCAGACTTTTATGGCAAATTAAAACCTTATTTTGCTATCATGCCTTGAATGTAAAATGAGGTATCATTTTGCCCGAATAAAGGTGGTACAATGCCAAAATTTGGGTCTCATTTTTCATATACGGATACCTCGATTATACCAAGTGTAGGTTTCATTGAAACCTTAATGATACCTTATTTAGCCAACGTTTCAAAACGAGTTTTGAGGGCATAATGATACCACTTTTAGCTATAATTTACAGCCAAAATTGGGCATCGTTTTGATATCAAATCTTTTTTGAAAATGCTGCTAAACGAGGCATCATTAAGCTTCCGTTAGGAACTTAAACTTGGCATCACTGAGCTATCTTTTAATCTAAAACAATACCCAAATTTCTGTATTGTACCACTTTTATTAGGGCAAAATGATACCAAATATTGCTAACAAGGCATGATAGCATAAATAAATATAATTCAGCCATTAAAGTTTGCTCCGGATTGGAAAGTACCTTGTCGGATAAATCGTAAATAATTGGTGCAATCGTCTGCATTGAGATTAACAATAAGACATACAATAGGATGAAAATCGTTGTAAAAAATCGCCAGTATTAATGCCATTATCCGACATTACACTATAACAAATGAAATACATACCTTACCAAAGCCGCCTTTAGTTATGCAGAGTGTATAACACTTCACGAGAACATGTATCGGAAATTTTGACCTATTGTATGGTTTTGATTTTACTAAACTTTTTCACAAATCTTTTGACATTCTAGGTTGACGATTCATATAATATCAGAAATTCTAGTATAGAGAGATTTTTTTAACGAAAAATTCTTTCTTAACTGTATCTGCGAAGCTAAACGACTGAATTTGTATTTAAAAAAAATGTAGTAATGAATACAAAGTAATTATTTGTTTTTTTTTGTCCAAATCATCTTTATGGAGGTATTCAAAATGTTTAATTGAACTGATGAACCTGATTGCAGAATAAAATTTTAACATTCATTTTAAAGTGTTGTGAAATCAAAATTTAATTATTACTGTTATAAACTTCATTTTATAATCGACAGATTTGAAGATTTCAATAAAATATTAATCTCAAACAATCGAAAGTAACCCCCAGAACTTTAAGTAATTCTTCGTAAAATGGTAGAAATTAATTAATAGTCATGAAAAATTTGAAATCTCAGATTCAAATCTAATGAAGGCCTTTTTATAAAAAGATCGCTCATCCCTGATCAAAATAACTAGATACATTATTGTATTAAGCAACAATACGCGGAGGCGATGTTATTAATACAGTGCGATGTTTCTCAACATCGTAACGTTATATGAAACCAGCCAGCTCGTAAACTTGCATACGTTAAGGCGATTTTCATAATATGTCCAATAAAAACCAACAGCTTTGCGTATATATTTCGATTTCCGTACATCAAATCCGAATTTTCAAATACCACATTATGGTGCTGAAATATGAATTCAAAGCTTTATTTTAAACATATATGTAGCTCTGAATTTGTATACAGCCTAATCCATAATCATAATTTATCATAATTTCTGAATCAGAACAAGAATCGGAAATCTGATCTGCTATTTCTGAGCAATATCGAAGACCTAAACGAAAAACTAAAAAATTACTTTTCCCCATACTGGTTGTTTGATACAACAAATTTTGAGCTTAAAATATTAGACGAAAGAAAGATTTTGAATACTAAAATTCCTCATAACGGGAGTAAGAATTTAAAATTTTGCAGCTTTAAAAAAGTTAAAGTTCACAGTTAAAGACAAATTTAGACTAGTTATTGCACAGAACACAAAACATCTAACTGAAGAAACAATTAATTGTGAATAATTATCACACCCTAAAGTTGGCGGTGTGTATGAACAAATAAAATACTTTTCAGAAAGTCGTTTTTATTAACACATAGAAGTCAATTAGCAGATACGTACAAAATATCACGCAACACAAATTTTATAGCATGTTTCCGCAAGAGCACTTCTAATGACACTATTTTTAACTTAGATTATCGCCTGCAGTTATGCAACTACTATATCTAATCTATATATCTGGTAATGCAACAATAGGGAACAATAGGGAATATTATAATATGTAGTACCAAACAGTCGATTTTTAACCAAAAATTTGGGTGACTTTTGATGGTGAAAAAATCAAAGCTTTAAGCTCTATGTGGCACTACTGATGTCCGATTGAGCTGAAATTTTGCTCCATTACAAAATGTATATATTGGATTTGAAATTCGTTATCACGAATCTTTTATCCAGAGTTATATCCATTTTAAGAGTTCTACAAATTATGTGAGATAAACCGAAACCGCCTTTACTTAAGGAACCTAATAATAAACTTGACATAACAATTCAAGGAAGCATGAAGCTACTCAGTAAACAGCACATGACAAATTTAAATAATTCATCAGAACCTAGCTTTAAATTTTCTGCTTTACTTAATATTAAGTGTTAACTTCCCGCAGAAATTAAACAACACAAAAACAGGCTTGTTTGCTCAACTTTTAAAGTTACGGTTGTATTCAACCGGAAATTTATTCGGGATTGTGGTGAAAAGAAACAATTTTCTAGGAAGCCCAGTTTACGTTTACAAAATCATATGGAATGTCCAACTATTGGGGATGAATAAAATCCCAAAAAAAAGTGTTCAACTATATTCTATCTAAATGTGTAAACAAAACGACAACTAATTGGGTAAAATTTCATCTAATTACATTTTTTTAAAGTTTCAAATCACTATGCTGAAATTCTATTCTACTCTGATTCTATGAGGAAATTCTTAACGACTGAATCAAGGGTAATGCTCATCTTAAAACTTATTTTATTTGTATTATGTGGAAAATATATGTATTGTTGATCTAAAAGTTATGTGCCCTCAAAATTATCTGGGCGGTTGCAAAATTAAAGAAAATATTGGTTTCGCTCCAATAAAGAAGGCTAGTATTGAATTAATTAAGGCGTTGAGCTGTAGCTGTGCCATTTGATCCGGGAGGTAGACTCAAGTAACGGTGCTAATTGGTAGATATGCGGCTCTTTGTACCTCCTCAAAAATATTCTTTCACCTTAAACTTTTATTAAAGAAAAACTACGTACCTTTACTGCTTATTTATTCATGCCAGTCCACTTTGCAATTGCGTCATTAAGCGTACATTCCATCCTGAGCAGCCGTCGCACTGCTAGTCCTGTGGAAGTTGTCCACGCACCAGACTCCGATGAACAATTTCCCCTCAAAGTCGCAATCTCGTTCCTGCCACAGCTACGCAATGAAAGCAACGTAGACCGAGTTCCCAACATCTTTCGGGTGGTTTTAGGTATTTGTTTCCTACTTTAATCTTTTCAAGCACGATTTTTAACTTCGGAGCAAAAAATTCGCGGGGCGAAATAAAGAATGTAAACACACAACCTGTATACACTTTACTAAGGTGGCGCAAGTGCAGATACAATATTGAACGTTCGATAGAAGAAGAAAAAAGTACAAAAACAAAGCCTGCGTTCGCTGTCAGAAAGCTTAGGCAAAATTCGTAACTAAAATGTCTTTGAATCTGATCTTCTGACTGTGATGAAGTGACGCCACTTCATGGTAAATATATTTACGAAAACTTAACTTTACTACATACTATTTTTGTAAAGCTCTTCTTCACCACCTCGCTTTCCATAACATTGGCAAACACTGTTTCCAACAGGGCGTGTACAGCTTCGGGTGTGTTTTTATACCAATACACTGAATCGTCCATCTTGTGACATGCAATCGTAATCGTAGGCATGCTAGGCGAACAATTCGCTGTCAAAAAGCGCTCCGTCTCCACCCCCCACCAATGAGAAACTTTTGGTACCCCTTGCCTACTTTTCCTCAATATGCAACCACCCGTAGCTGTAGGCACGCTGGTTCCAAATAAACTAAAGATGGATGGGTAACTTAGATCATATACCCACTGCGTCAGTGCATCGTAGTGCTGGTTGAATATATTATTTTTTTGTTAATTGATAATTGGGATATTTTTATGTTATTATCTTAAAAAAGTTTGACATTTGTAAAAAGTACGTTACGCGGAAGGTGATTTGAAATAAACCAAAAAAAAAACGATCAACTGATGAATAACCCAGCAAAATCGATCTACGTATTATCGAGCAAATTGAGAAGTTGTATTTCATATTGGTAGTGTTTTTTTTATGAAATCAATATTTTGTGTAGGAGTTGTATACTGCCGTGATATGTCGAAGTGACGTATATGCCATTCTTAGCTCTCGCCAACAAGGCACTCGAATGTCCCTCTCTCCCTTTCCACTCTACTCCTTTCCGGGAGCCCTCACGAAATGTGATCTGTACCTATACAGTATCACATTTTATGGAAAGTCCCAGAGAAGTGGAAAATCGGGAAAATTAGAAAATAACAATCTTATCGGCGAAAACACAACCTATCCTTTTTGTGTACAGATACGGTATATTAGTTTTGGATTTTTTTTTCGAATCCAAAATCTGCACATTTTCCTCGGTTTATCGGGTCATGCTCAGATTTGCTTCCAATTACCCGCAATAATTTTTTTTTTCTTAATTAAAGATACATTGACGTATAAATCAACACTCAATTTTCTAAAATTTTGTTTTCACATTAACATTTTGACAATTGAGGATAATTTAAAGATGTTAAATTTTGCTTTCATTTTAAATTTCTTACTAAATTATGTAAATATTTTCATCACAGAAAAGGGATATACTAGTTTTGGTATCATTTTGATCTAACTTTTCTGATCCATAAAAGTAAATGAAACCTTAATGATGCCTTATTCAGCAGTCGTAGTAAAATCAATACCTTATCGTGCTATCACTTTGTTATTGATGCTTTACTTTGTTATTGGTTTGCCATCGAATTTCAGCAATATGATGCTTTAGTGAAACCTAATTATGGCATCCGAGAAATTATGATACTAAATTATGCCATCATTTTGGTATTGATAGCTCATTTTGGCTACTGTTTGCTATCGATTTAGGTATCAATGTCTGCTCGGGTAGTCCTATATCATTCTAGAACTTAGCTATTTCATTAAACGAGACTACGTGACGTTCAAGAGCTAAAACTTATTTTTAATTGTCAATTTCGATCGGCAATTTTATAAGCCTTTTGTAAAGAAATTTAAACTCTGACACACAAAAACTCAAACTCGTATTTAAAAATCGTATTCATTAAGTAGATGTTCTTAACAAGTTCATCCATTACTTTATAACTAATCACATAGGAAAAAATAAAAATCGCTTATTTCATTACAAATTTGATGTTGATATGAAGTATTCAGAAAACCATTTCCTACGTCAATTGTATTTTTTTTTCTCGTTCTTCTAAATGCTTAACTTCACATTCAAAAGGGTTTTGAATAATAACACGAGACCACTAAATTCACATTTTTCCGAGATGCAAAGAATTTAAGCGCAAATTTAGATTAATTTCGATGCCCTAAAACTTTCAAAAAAGGCAAATATTATATAAGAAAATTCTGCGCTTTTCTGACAAAACTTTAATAAATAAAAAAAATTATATAAGGTATTTATGAACTTTCTTCAAGACCGCAATTAAATTATACTTCTGCAAAAAAAAAACAACAACTGTTATTTATTTGCTGAATTTTTCCAATTCAGTAAAATTATATAATTTTTATCAATTTTCCAGTTAGTATTAATTATATTGAATTAAAGATATTTTTATAAGAAAAAATCTAATCGTTTTGCAGACTACAACAAATATTTTTAATGAAATAAAACCTTTTTTCAACTTTCTTCTGAAATGTCAAAAACACACATTTTTTAAACTATAGAAAATTAAAGAATTTAACTTTTCTAGATCATTCATCTTCATCACAATTGAAATATTATATCTAATTTTTAGAAGGGATTAAATCAATCCAGCATCATTTTTTACTTTTGTAGAATTGTTAGTTCATCAGTGTAATAAACTTTTCTTTCATTTTTATTATTTTAAATCATCTTTTTAAAATCAATCATCATCAATGAAAAGTTCGAAAAACAATTCTGTGTAGTAATTTTAAGAGTTAATTTCAATTACCACAAACTAATTTCATGAATGCTTTGTGGTCTCAATATTCACAACACTATTTGGATTTTTTTTAATTTTAAACAGTTGAGTATTTGATTATTCAAGAAATCACTCATTACTAAACCTGAGTTTGGTCAGAGATGATGAATTCAATATTTTGTATACTAAATTTCGATTTTTTTTATTGTATACTTCAATTAAACATGAACTTTTTAAGTCATTTATTTTAAAAAAAAAATGTGAGACTTTGAATATTAAATTGGATTTCATTTCTGACTGTGACCTGTAGCTGATATTTTCATTTTTATCAGATTAAATTTTATCATTATCTATGTGTTTTGAATAATTTCTATTAAGTTCAAAAAGATTTTTCCTTATCGAAAATTCACATTTCAAATCTTGAATAAATATTGTTCTAATCATGATGGTAATTTCTGACATGTTCTGGAATTTATTTAAGAATTGGGCTTAATTTTGTTCATAAATCTGGTGTTACATTTTATGTTGTATTTTATGATTTTAATACCCGAAGCTTTAAATTATGGTTTTATTCTAAATTTAGATTTGCATTTGTTTTCTTATGTTTCGAAAATATTGACTTAGAATTTCTTGTTAAGAATAAGGATTATCATTTTGAATAATTTTGAATAACTTACTGGAAAAAACACTGATTTGAAACTTTGATTCTTATTTATTTTGAATAGAATCAGTAAAATTTATTATTTTTTCTAGTTTGTATAATGGTCATGAGTAAGAAAATAGTTTTAGAATTTAATTTTCTTATTTATTATGCATTTTTGGTATTGTTATTATTTATAGCAAAATTTGAATTTCAAACAACACCCCCTTCCCCCCCCCCCCCCCCCCATTAACGGGTACTTCGCACGGGCATGAGTGAAGCCAAAATATTCGTTTTTTTTTAATTTTTTAAACGTAAATCTGAAAATTGTTAGAGTTATATCATGTTTTAAATCGTTTATTATTAAAGAAAATCCTTTGTCTTTTCAGTGCAATCTTTCAGTCCAAGGAAAGATCGAAAAATCTCGTAATATCAAAAAGAGTTTGCGTTTGCTTGGGTAAGCTGTGTTGGTGATTTCGTATGGACTGTGGACCCATTTTTGTGGAAAATTTTAAATCCAAAACTTTTTTTCAGTTGGTATGACAGGAGTTTCGAGGATAAAAATCATTCAAAATGTTTTCAAGTTGTATCGTCAATTTTTCGATATCGAAAGAGATCCTCTTGTTTTCATGAAGGGTTCGAAAAATGCAAAAATAGGTGAATACGTCAATCTTACTAGTGTGAAAAATTCACGCGATTTCCTAGAAAATTTTATCAGTTGTGCGATTTGTACATTAGTTTTGAATGATCCTTCCCGTTTTGGATATTTCGAGTGATCTTTATATATTATAAATCAGGTTGATTTGTCAAAACTTCCTTGAATAATTCACTATATAAAAAAAGTCGGGGAATTACTTGCACAACTAAAGAGTTAAGTATTCATTGTTGAAGACTGGCTGATTCTCCATTTAAACATGAGCATGAGATGTCAGTTAAAGCCTAGTTGGAAGTCTTCAACAATGTTTTTAAATGATTTGAAAACTTTAACTTCAAACTCTCAAAGGCTTTCTTGAAAGATTTGTAAGCTGATCTATCCACATATGTAAAAATTGAAAAATTTTTTTTAAGCGTGTATCTTTAAAACAAGAACATCTGAGCAATGTTTGTTTCCAAGATTGAATAAAGGATAATAAATTGGTTCAAAATCTTTTTCAAATATCATGTAACTTCTCCTGTTTATCTGTTATGTAAAAACGATTTGCCCAAAACTGACCGATTTTAATATTTCTACATACTAAATCACTAGAGGTTGTAGACCAAGTCTAAAAAGTGTTTTGAATTTAAGACTCCAAAATCTTCTCATATCAGCTTTTTAAACATAAAAACCAAAAATGCTGTCCCCTTGTATTATTATACAATGTTTACAGTCGAAAAAGTGTCCATCATCAGATTCCGATATTTTTGTTCATCGGGAATTTCTCATACCAGAATAAGAATCCTAGTTAAACTAGTAAACCGTCTGGTACGACGCTGGAAATTACAAAACGATTTCCTATAGTTCCAGCAGAAGTTGGTCTCCAGATAGCAATGTCTGTAAAAGTAGCTCCACTATCTTACAATCCGGATTTCAACGAGTCCTCCGGAAAAAGGACCAACACCGTTTTTTCTGCCCCTCATCATTGCCACCATCACTTTCAGCCAGGCAGCGTCACAATTTTTCCTCGCTACTCCAACAACAACATTTGAGTACTTTGCGGTTTGGGGCCCCCGGATGTTGGCCTGGCTTCGTCGTGGTTGGCACCGTATCCTACAAGGAAACTGAATTAGTTATTAATAGAGATCAGAGTGACTTTTCTTTCCTATTTGGCTCGATACTCGTTACCTCTTCTTATTTTTTCTTTATCGTTTCTCCATGCCAGAACGTTCTGCCCTTTTCCGCTCATTTCGAAGACGTTAGGTCGTGGTTGGAGTGCACTTTCGAAAGTAGGAAAGAAAGCAAAAAAAAAACCGGGTCGGCCCTTATCTATTCTCCGGATAGACTGTGCTGAAAGCTGCCACTTCCGCCTTAAAATTGCACAACATCCAACAAAGACGTGATTATGAGAGGATTTAACACTACATTTGAAAAGCTTTCTCGTCGGTTGATTTTTCTTATGCGAAAGGAAAACTTGCCTCTTTTTTGCTATCCCCCCTGAGAATTCGAGCCCGGTTTGCAGGGCAGAATCATATGAGTTCGTAGAAGAGAAGAGGGAAGGGGAGACGAGGGACCGGGAAATCGGCAACGGAGCGAGTAAGCGCCATTGTTAAAGTCAATTTAGTTTGATCGGAGTGAAATTGAAATTTGATGTTTTTGTGCCCATCTTTGCTCGCTACGCCATGACAGTAGAGCCGCCCTCAATCGCCATCATCATCGCATCGGTTTCGTCCCCTGTCAGGATTATCATTAAACAGTCTATTACTGGCGGCGGAAGAGGAAGCTCTTTGCGAGTCTTTCCTCTCTCTCTCACTTGAGAACTCCCGCCATGATCCCGGTCGAAAGACGACTCCAACTGCGTTGCTATAGGCCATACGACTATGGCTACGACACACTTGGACTGACTGAGCTGAGCAAAAGGCTATAAGTCGACCGGTGGAGGCTATTTGTGCTTTAATGGAGCATGATTTAGTTAGCGTTCAGAGGATTTCCACTTGGCTGAGACGAAGGAAATGGGGATTTCGAAAGCGTTTGAAGGATTTTGCCCGGGTCGTGACAACCGGAATAAGGACCCTCTCCACGCCACGACGAGCTTTGTTTACCCAAAAGCCGAAGATGGTAAACCAGAAAGAGTGTGAGAGAGAGAGGGGAAGAGTGATGGCCCAATTTGCATTCCGGACGGAATCAACACTGACTAATTGAACGGTCAATGGAAGCAAAATATTATGTTTCGATTGTGGGCGCTTGGTTGTCAAGTATTTATTAAATGCAAATAACTAATGCCAAAAGAATCATAGTTAAAATAAGATATGATTTTCATTTGTTGCAGCAAACTTAGAACGGTGCGCTAAACGAATGTCGATGTGTTGATGCACACTCGGGTAATGCTCTTCTCTAAAAGTGTTTTAAACTCTTTTTCATATTTTTGTTAATAACTATAGTGATTGCAAAAATCTTAATCATAACTATTTGATATTCAAACCTCTGAAACTCATCCAATATCCAAAATTTCGATACCGCCGACTGGGGCAACATGCAACATTTTTCAACTTCAATGGCTTCTAAAATCTTAATGCTTACAGATAATCATACCTCATGTGCAGGTCCGTGCGAAGGAACGGTCCATGGGGAGGGTTTTTAAAATTCAAATTTAGCTAGAATAATATCAACACCAAAAATGCACAATAAACAAGGAAATGAATTTCAATCAAATCACAATGAAAGTTTCGAATTAATGATATTTTCTAGTCTTGTATTCAAATTTGAAATAAATATTTCTAAAATACCTTTTGAAAAAAATCTGAATTCTTAAAGTAAATGTCATATCAGGTAAAAAATTAACCATGATCAATTATTTGGAAATAATAATAATTGCTATTTATCACGCATCTTAATATACATTTCTTATCTTCATTTTCAACAGAAGGGGGTTGATTGACAATTCCGCTGAAGTGTTAAGAATTCGACAAAGAAAAATAATCGCGATTTTATTTGTGAGTTTTTGATTAGGAAAAATTTAATGGTTTATGTTCTTAGAACACAAAAATTCAGAATTTAAAACATAGACAAAATTATCCAAAATATTTTAAAACATTTAGAAGCTTGACTTAAAAATTCGGTCAATTTATTGAACAATTAAAAGTACTATAAAATTCGGTAAATTCAATTGAAAATTTTAAAAAAATATGAAAAACAGATAAGTGTTTTAACATTTAAGAAGTATTTGTCGCATCATTATAAAAACTTATGTATAGAATTTGATTGATAACTCAAAGGAACAGCATTGTAGTGCTAATGTTTTTTTTGGTTGAATTGGTAGATTTTAGCATCCAGAACTCGAATCTTTTGTCAAATTTGAGCTATCACTTTAAGTTTTTTTACATGGAATTTTGTCAGTTTTTATAAATCAATCATTGATAACTGATCATCAAACTATCAAACCTTCATTATAGAAGAAATCTAATTCTGATTTCGTTAATTATACTTCATTCAATTAAGATATAATTGTTTGATGATTAGGATCTAATTGTTTAATGCATTATCCTTTAAAGTAAAATTTAAAAGTTTTTAAAAATTTGAAAAGATATCATTACAAGCAGGGCCGTAGGAAGAACTGGCTCATGGGGGGGGTTTTGGTGACAAAATTGTTCCTAAAACATTTTTGCTTGAACAATGCACACATAAGGAATAGTTTTAAAAAAATAGAATTTTTTTTTAGGTTTGAGTTTTTTACATTCAAAGTAAGAAATTGATTCTTATTTTCGAAAACAAGTTCTAGAAGTTGCTGATTTGCCAAGAAGTTAAAATTAGGGATTTGAAGATTCATTTCAAGAAAAAAATTTTATATTTACTTAAATTAGAAAGTAGTAAGCTAATTCTTTTCAAGTATGATCATTTGAGGCATTGGTAAAAAATTATCAAATATTTTGAAATAAAAGTAAGAGATTAAGTTTGCGGTTCGAATTAGATTTATTTTCTTCTTGATTAAAATAAAAGATATTAGTTTGAACCTTTTTTAAAAAAAAATCTGCAATATAAATAATGCTATACAAAAAACCTGTAAAATATGTTACAATACAAGTTCTTTGGCCTCATAAAATTACCATTGATAATTTATTTCGTGATTATAATCCTGTGAAATAAAAAATCCAAAAATTGTATTTTTAATTTATGATATCTTCTGGTTTGTTTTCAAAGTTGACTTTGATTTAATATAATTTTTTTATTTTGAATCCATAATCAAAATTTTGAAACGGCGACCGCCTGTAATTTGAATCCTCAATGAAATGCTCACATTAATATTGTAATTTTGATTTTAAAACTTAACTTCGAGTTAAATCTGACTTTTTAATTTTGATTACGAATCTGAGTACTGCCTTTTAAACATGAGTTCGAAATCTAGATTGCGAATTTGAAAAAGGTTTTTGAAATTTAAACTCTAAATAATAATTGTCACCAATTATGAGCCAAAAAGCGAAAATTTTGTTCAGAATTTTCAACCAGATTTTTTTTTTGAATTCTAAATTTTTGACTTTAAATAAGAATTCTTTCTTCAGTTATTTATTCGAAATTGCACTTGTGAATCTGAATGAAAATTGCGAATGATGAAACTGTTTAAGATTTTTCAATTATGGATCATCATTATGAAACTTTCTTTAGTTGGAATTCTGCATAAGAAATAAAGTTAAAATTTCAAATCTCAAAAATGATTTGTAATTTTAAATACTTTCTCTTAATATTCCGAAATGATGAGTTTCGAATATAGAAGTATGAAATCCAAAATCGAGATTTGAATCAGGATTTTTGCGCAATGATGATCCAAACTGAAGTTCAGTAATAATAAACCGGATACAGAATCCGAACTCTCATCACATACATTGAGTTTTAATTTAAATTATTTTTCCGCTAGTATCCGGGTCGTGCAAATCCAGAATATTTTTGCCAATATCCGCCAATATCAAAATTTTCAATCAAAGATCATGAAGAAAAACACTTAACTTTTGTTTATCGAAATACATCAGTCTATTTCAAATCACATATTGAGCTTTCAAAAAACGTTCATATAATTTTGTTAAAATTTACTCAAAAACTCAGGATGCAAAATACATAATTTTCCTGACTTAATTTTAATTTTTTGTTTTATTTTGCAAATCAAGTGTAAAAAATCCGGCAAAATCTGAGTGATTTGGTAAGTTTAGTCTTATCCCATTTGAATAGGATATTCGGGATGAAATTTCTATCAACAAGTTAGAAATTTTTAGAAAAACTGAAGTAGAATGATTGACCTGGGATAAGACTTTTAGGTTTTGTCTTTATTTCTGAACAGATATTGTTACTCTTGTATAATTTTAGTCGATCATCAAAATTTTATTGGGAATTCGTAATTTTGAGTATAGAGAAGAACATATTGCTTGACATTTTTGGACCCTCATGGGGGGGGGGTTTAACCCCCAAAACCCCCCCCCCCCCGTTCCTACGGCCATGATTACAAGTATTTTTGACATTACTGCAGAAAATTAAGAAATACTTTATTTCATTCACAAATTTGTTGGAACCATTAAAACGATTAGATTTATGCTTTAAAAAGTATCAAAAATTCCATTTGGTTAAGAACTTCTTTAAAAATTCGTTACATGAGCATTAGTAAACAAATAGAAAATTTCCTGAATTACCTGAAGTGTTGAAGAAAGTTGATAATTGATTCAAAACTTTTATTTAAAAATGTTGTGTTTTGTATTCAGGTTTTTTCAAATAAAAAGTAGAACCTCCTAAAATAATTTTAAACCATCCTTAAAAGGTATTTTAACCCTTCATTTCATGATTTTTTATTTTTTCTCGAAAAAAATCTCAATAGTGCGCAATGATGAATACATGAAGGGAAAAATAATGAAAAAATATTTTTTTCACATATTTCGGTTATTTAGCAAAAATATTAATTGTTGCAAATTTGCAACAACATGAAACGGTTACACCTTTTTTTTTCACACTCGACAACTGGAAATAAATGCTTATTCCTAATTTCTTTTGCACTTATCATAGATTTCACACAGGAACTTCGCAAATGTAGATTTCAATTTAATGATTAATGGCATTTCGGTGAATTATACATTCTGATAGGAAGAATTTCAAATGAAAGTAATGAAAATTATAGACGGATAGATTAGATTAGGAAGCATGAAAGGTGTTGAAAATGAGCCAAGAGCGTGATTTGAGAAAACTTCTTGCCGCACAAGACCATTTGTCCCACATCGTATTACTGTCTAGAAGAAGCAAAGTCGATAGGCTGACTTTGCATTGATCTATACAATGATACATGGATGGATCGAAGCACGTGTTTTTCGTACCCCGATCGGACCCGAACTATAAAAACTATAAAAACTTTATTATAAAAACTTATGTATAGAATCGGTCCGATCGGGGTACGAAAAACACGTGCTTCGATCCATCCATGTATCATTGTATAGATCAATGCAAAGTCAGCCTATCGACTTTGCTTCTTCTAGACAGTAATACGATGTGGGACAAATGGTCTTGTGCGGCAAGAAGTTTTCTCAAATCACGCTCTTGGCTCATTTTCAACACCTTTCATGCTTCCTAATCTAATCTATCCGTCTATAATTTTCATTACTTTCATTTGAAATTCTTCCTATCAGAATGTATAATTCACCGAAATGCCATTAATCATTAAATTAAAATCATAAACCAGCGGTGATAAACTGTTAACACAAATGTAGATTTCTGGACACCGAGAAAGTTGAAAATTTAGCAGGAAGTAGTTATGTATGTTGGTTATCCACCATGGGTGCACGGATTCACCGCAGTTTCTGCCTAAGTATGTGCTCACATGCATTCTTGGACCGACCCCATGGCTTTGTATGAACTGTTATGAAGTGAAGTATTGTGTTGATGTAGGTATATTTTGGAAGAACGAGTCAATCAAGTTACTTAGAGGTATTCCGGCATCCATGTATATACCTGGCCAGCTGGCAGCTGGTTAAACATTTATATAATCAGTTATAAGAGGAAACACCCCTTACCTGTCGGCTTCTTATGGGATTCGAACCCAAAAGTTGTCTCGCTGATACCGGGAATCGAACCCAGCCTGGCACATAGGGACCAGACTCGCACCAGCTTATCCACTTGACTACAAAGACTCTCGAGAAATCAGCTAGGAGTTGTTATGCGATAATATACCACCTACTGAGGAAATTATTCCTCACGTTTGCTTGAAGGTGCTAAATGGAAAGCTTCTTACCTATACAACTTTTCTGAACATAACCTTGAATAAATCAACACAAATCAACTCCGAAAACGTTTTTAAATTGGTTCTGATAAAGATTCTAAATCTTAGATCATACCATAACTATATGCCAGTTTTAATAAACAAACATGAGTATTGATATTACATTAAACTACATTAAATCATTTGTTAGCAAAATTAAAAGAACAATAGAGATTTCTTTGGAACAAGCATTAGAATTTGGAACATGATTCTAAGATTAGAATTCAAACTTGAAATCAGTTTAAGAATAAAAATAAAACTAAATTCAATAACAAAAAGTTTCAAATTAAAATCCGCTTCAAGAGCTTCCAGGAAAAGGTTGAATAGTATAAATAAAGAGCATTTTTCGTCGATTGATTATAAGAAACGGCTCATACTTTAGTAAAAAATAATGAGCGTTGTAATTTTCAATCAAATCATTCATTCATCTCTAAGAAAAAAGCAAAACAATACTTCAAAACTCGGTTATCGAATGTTGGCAGATAGTACTGAATTTTCAAGTGGAAAAATAAAAAAATGTATTCGTTGTTTGTTATTAGATTTTTAAACTCTCTGGAAGCCCCGTACTTGAATTTTAATCACGTTAAATAATATAGAACTTTTGAAAATTGATGTATACTTATTTTGCAAGTTATGAAGGTATCCGACAATTTTTTTATTCAAAATATGTGTTTGTTATACATACGCTGAATTATAAATCCTAAATAAGTTAATTATTCGGGTCCGTCCTAGTTTAAAATTTGATATATTTTGAACTTTTAATAATATTTTTCTAGTTTTGATAACGGTTTAGAGCAAAACTTATATTTTTTTAACCTCGGGGGCCCTCTTTATTCAGGGGGGGAGGGGGGCGCAATTTTCATCCCCCCCCCCCTCTTAATACGGCCTTAACATGATAATAAATCATTTATAACGAAAACACTTTCATCGGGAAACAAATACACTGTTTAACTATGCAAGTTTCGAAAACACACTATGGAACCCATATAACTAGCTAGGGTACTACCGTTGCATGGTGTTGCAAATTTGCAACAATTATTAAAAACCATTATATCAGAGAAAAAAACAAAAAAAAAATCTCAAATTTTGTTTATTATGTTAATTACTTTAGTGGGAATACGAAAATATTTTTTTTGAGTCGAAAAAAAATTCTCAATATGAATTACACTAGGCCAAAAATTTGAAAAATAAGGCTTTTTCCACATTCCATATTTTTCAGATTCAAGTTGGTTTTTTTTGTACCTTTAAACACTGAAAGTAATTTTTTTTAGTTGAACGTGATCTTGAAGTTAGAAATATTATTCCCATCGAAAAAAAAATTGACATTTTAGCTAAATGTGAAGTTTAGAACAGTTTTAATTAATTGTTGCAAATTTGTAACTTTATGAAACGAAGGGTTAATAACAAAAGCCGAAAAAATTTAATATTCAGATTCAGGGCACTCAAATTTGTCAAAATAAAGTTTTGAATTCATTATCCCTCGGAAAATGTAAATTTTGTGGCCTTGTGTGATTTATGATGTTGAAATATAGAAAATCAAGACACACAAAATCAAATTTAGATTAAAGTTGGTTTCTAAAAGAATATTTCATATCAGCATAAATTTTTTAAATTTTTAAATAAGGTAAAGGATATTAGCTATTGGATTTTTCTAATAATTCTATTGCTCTTCGTTAGAGGTATCCGCCGGTTACATAGTTTTGCAACTTGTCGATGTATAATATAAGTATTTGATTGATTATTTTTAAAATAAAAACGGTTCGTTTTGTACTATTCTTTTTAAGTTACACTTCCTAATAAAAATCCCTTGCTAAAGACGAGGTAGAGTTTTTGTATGTCAAATTTAGGGTTTTAATACAAAAGGTGTTGATTGAATTGCAAATCAAAATTTATAATTAAAATAAGTTTCAATTCGTGAACGTCATATAGAGTCGTAAAATGCAATGTCTCAAGCCTAGGGTAAATTAAGGGTAAATTCCGCCGGAGGCGAGCCAAATTTCTAACTTGCTTTTAACACCTTTTGAAGTCAATTATTTCCCAATACCACGGTTATAATTTTACTTTGAAAAAAATCTCCATGGTGGGGGGGGGGGAGGGGTTTAACCCCTAAAACCCCTCCCGTTCGCACGGCCTTGCTCTTGTGCATCAAAAGTTTAAAGGTAGATGGGACACCAAACTGACGTAGTCAGAAAAATTATTGTTTTTACCAGTTTTTTTTTATTTACAAAAACATACGATTTTCACCCTTCTAAGAAGAAGGGGTAAGTTGCAACAAGCTCTGTAATTAATGAAAAATCAAATGAAGACGATTGAAAATTTATAATTTTTGATACATTTGTGATGTCATAAAGCATAAAGCACCAATTGTAGTAATTTTTGGTTTTGTTCGAAATAAATTATATAGTTTTTCTTTTTCTTTTTTATTCAAAAATGTTTTTAAGAAAAAAATGTTAATCTGCTGCATACATTTAGGGGTAAAAAATATTACAAAATATTTCATTAGCTTAAATCATGGAAATAAATCTTAGGATGGTTGAAATTTGATTGTTAACAAACACATAATGCAAAACAATCATATACCAGCATATGGAGACGCGATTTGTGAGGTTTAGTTCTGATTTGCATTTTGTTGCATTTTGCCCCAGGTAGTAAACTGAATTATAAATTTTTATTTTAAAAAATTTGGTGATTGTTCGAAAAATATTTATACACCAACAGTGTTGGTACATACCAATGGGATCGACTTTCTAAAGCTTATCTAACTAAAATTATGTGGATTGGCAATTTTTTAGTAAAATAACGCAATTTATCAATGTTTGGCATGGTATCTCTATGAAATTTCCGAAAATAGACGTCCCAAATTTCATCAGTTAAACAACATTGATTTCAAACAATAATTATCGAAGAGAAAAGTAAAAAAAATGAAAAAAAAACTTCACGGGTCTCTCAAGAACGCTTCAAGGGCCAAGCGTTGCACATCCGAATTGGTAAAATTATAAAAAAAAATCCATTTTCATTATTCAAATTATGAATAGTTACATTTTAAATCGTTGTCGAGAAATTTGGAATAGTTACTTGAATAATATGTTTTAAAGTAAAGTTCTCCGTTTCAAATTCAAACTTAATTAGTTATTTCGATCGAAAATTTTGCATTATTTTTGGAATTTGATAAATTCCACAAGTTTGTTTTAATGAAAATAAATAAATAAGTTTAAGGCAAAAAAAATAATTTTTCCTATTTTCTCCCTATTTCAATTTCAACAAACATGCTATAAACAACTTTAAAAACTCTCAGCATGCCCCATTTACTTCTGCAAGGGCATGCACATAAATACCCCATTCTTACACTCAGAGGAAATTTTGTTAAAAATTTCATAAGACACGTCTAATGAACCGCTTTTTTGCGTCCAAATTACTTTTTCATAAGAGTTGTCTTTAAATTCTTTAAATTTTCATACGAAGTTCTTTTTAAAAATAGATGAAGCGACATTATAGAAAACATCAAGACCACATTTATTCTATCAGTCATTTTTTTAACGTCATACTGACCAGTTGTTGAGCCATTAGTTTTTCTTAAAGTTAAAAGTGATTTTGTCATTCTAAATGGTAGGTTTATTTTTTGCGAACGTCCAAATTAGGCCGGAACAAATTTCAAATCCTTCTTTTGTCACATCACATGGTGAAAAGGTGGGGTATATTAAAAAATAAAGCAAAAAACTAATAAATTGCAATAAATAGCAAGAAAGCTTGTTTGCTACAAAATTGCATTCAATATCATTACACAAAACCTATACATCAAGTTTTTTTTTTTCATCGCAAATTCAATGCAATCAAGGAAACAATAAACAAATTGGAAGAGAAGAGAGGCACTAAAGTTTTTTAAGATGTCGAGATGGTCGAAATGCAATGAATTCGGTATTAGATCGTGTTTTGATTCGAGTAATGTTTTTATAATTATTAAGGACCCTACTCTTCTTAAATTGAGTGAGAGAGGAAGATAAGAAGAGTGTCTCATACATTTTTGTCAAATATCTATAAAACAAGTTATACGAAAGAAACCAACTTTAGAAGGGAAGGGTTCTTGGGATGGAGCAATGATTCTATACTAATTCGGGGACTCTCCAGTGGGAGGATAGATAGGGGGGCTCTCATGCTTTCTTCAAATAACTCGAGAATTGGTCGAGCAAATTTCGCATAGAAGGGATTAGGCTACGAGGAACGTTTTCTTGATTACTAAACAGGGAGACTCTCATAATATTATTTTTCATGATTTGGAAAGTGATTAAGCATATGGAACCCAATTTGGCTCGGGAGAGGAATTTTATACACGTGAAACATTTATTGTAGCAGATTTAAGGAGCTTTTAAATAAATAAGTCTTTTTTTTATTTTGTAGCGACCAACCACACTCCCCCACACAAACAGGCTCAATTGAGCCCCCTGGTAATGGACGCTACTGTTCTCAGCACGTCTGGCAGCAAAACAAAGAAACTTAAACGCGAACAAAATTTTAATCATGCTGAAAACACAAAAGTTTATTATTTAGTGCGAGGAAATGTATGCTATAACTAAACAAGATAACGATAAGGAACTCAATGGAAGAAAATTTCCTTTAAAGAGATCCATTTTTTAATAAGGTTAGCTAATCATATATTATGCTTGATTAGCTTAAGTTTACTTATTAATAGTGAAAAGTACGACAAAAGAAAACTACGATGCTACAAAAACAAACAAAATTTTATTTAAAAAACTGGTAGTTGATCGACTTTTTTAACGATTCTTTATTTCAGTAGGTAAGGCGTTGTATATTGTAGGTCCTATAAAAGAAATTCATTTTTGCCCTAAAGATGTCATGGATCGGCTTCGTTGCAAGTAATTATTTTGACGAGTATTGTGGGTTCTTAATCCCGTAGTAAAATTAAGGTTTTGGTTATTGCTACTCGAGTGTATATTATCATGAACATACAGTTGCGTTCAAAAAAGAATGAAATTGCATGAAGCTGCGCACTCACTTCCAACTTTGACAAGCTACCATTTCTCTCTAGGTTGATATTTTTTCGTGAAATTTTCACACAATCTAGTTCAACTATCCAACTAATGATTTACGAAATTTGAAGTCTTTATAATGTACAGAACAAAATAAAAAAAAATGCTTGAAAATATCCAACTCGTAAAAAAGGTTTCTTTATACAAACTAGCATGTCGAAAGACTATGGATTTTGAGCTAAGAAGGTATAGCTCATAACTTAAAATAACCTAATTTCATGTTAAAACCAATTCACATTGTTAATTGGTATATGATTTTTTTTTGTTTCGATTATAGTCGTTTTATTATCTTTATGGCATTCGCGACTTTATCAACGTTACAGTTGGCGGATCGTTATTGAGAAACTTATCCGGTACAACTGTGTTCGATGTTTACTCTTGGGCTCGAACTCGCGGACATCGGTTCAGGAGACAATAGACTTGCCAACTGAGCTTTATCACAAGCCCAATTGGTAAATGACAAAAAACACACTTGGTATGTTTATTGGATCTTTGGATTATTTATGCTTGTTCGTTTTCGAAGGTTACCAAAAATACGAAAATTAACATAGGAATCCTTGGGAAATTAGGGTATAATGGTCACACAAAGCAAAATGGACACTTTCAGATCTGACAAAACTGTTTGTTTTAAGGTCATCTTTTTTTTTTAATAACACCTTCTTTTTGAGCTTTTCTCTATATACTACCATACTTGAGCTTCGCCGCTGCTTTAGAAAAAAAAGCAGCATCGATTCTAATAACGTTTATGAACAAATCCAATGGTGAAATGTTCCTGACAGCACTATCAGTTATCACAGATTCCACGATCAGAGTTCACCGTAATGTCATTTATAAATTTATCATTCATCTTTTTAGTATAAAATTTTTACTTAGTTCATATGTTTCAATCACATGGAAGCTAAAGGCTATTGAAATAATGATAATAGTTTTACATTCAATGAAATTAGCTTTTGTGAATTATTTGAGGGCTCAGCTCTATGGAGCCACTAGGAAGCATTTTTTTTATTAATTTGATATATCTACCATTTCAGTTCGAAGAAACCTATGAGAAGTAAAACCCCATTTTTCTGTCGCCAAACAACTGGATTGACAATAACTCGTTCATAATTTAGATCTAGATATTTTTAATGATTTATTAATATGATTGATTGCTTCTAATAAACTTTGAAAGTGAAATGTAGTAATAGACGATAACATTAAAATTCTGCCCAAATACCAAAACTATTGATATTAAGTGGCAACCGATATTAAAAGTTCTTATTTGTATTTAAACTAGAGAAACTTGACAAACAAAATTATCATTGATGAATTGAAAAAAATGGCACGTATCCCTAAAATCTTAACATGTTTGTTTTGGTAAGCTCCAGATTTCTTTTGTGTGGAAAAAAGAAAAAGAAAAAAAATTCGTGGTACCACGTACCCTGAAACAAGACCTAATTGCGCGATATCCCCCAACTGGCACCAATCCAAAAACTTCATCAGTATTCCTCGCGAGTGCATACGACCAAATCCAACCTAATAACGGTGCCACAATCATAAAGTGGCGTCGTCGTGTTACTGTCATTGCAGTTAAGTCTCATTACTGGCCTTACAAAAACAACACAATCAATCATTGTGGAGCACACTGGATGGAGCTAAGTAGAAAAAACAAAAAACACCAAAGAAAAAACAACATGATTAAATCTTCGCCTGTCGGGGGCTCCAGAGAGAGAGAGAGAGAGAATGTGCGATGGCCGTGGTGGTTTTGAAATCATGAAACAGAACCAACAACGAAAGAACGACGACATGAGCCCGATCTCGCCCATATGCTGCTGTGCATATTCGGTGTGAAGCGTTACAATATTCAATATGGCACCTCATTTTCATATGGTCGTAAATGCGAGGGAGAATCAAAGAAGGGATTGAGGTTGAACGAGCCTGACTCGGTACAACTGCATGGGAACCAGTTGGTTTCTGCTCAACGTGGGCTGCTACAAGTCCAGAGAACCTGATGAAGTCATTCATTCAGCCAACCAACGCGAAAGTGACGCAACCCTTTACCAACGTTTGCTGAAAAGTGGAGCAATTTAAAAAATAATGATCAAAAAATGATGGAAGCCGACTTGATTGGTGCAGATTTATTTGAAAAAAAGCAAAAAAAAAATATCTTGAACTTTTTTCACTTTAAACGATGGATTTTTTTGAAACTCTATTCCGTTTTAAATCGAACATTTATTTTAATTCAGTTTTCGAATCAAAATGCCTTTATTTTGAATGGTTTTTAAGAAAAAAATACTCGCTGCTGTCTTGAAAGGATAAATGTGAGAAAAAATAATAAATGATTTGCAATAGCTTGCGTTACCATCATTCAAAATCTGTGATAAACATATGTTAAACAGATTTTCAGTAAATTTTATAAGCAAACATAGATTTCTAGGACGTTTTACTCTATGGAGCCACAATTAAATATTATGCATGCAGAAAAAATCCAAAATATGAGCGCTAATAATCATAGCAGCTTTGCCTACAAGCAACACGTCGCATACGTCGCGACGTTGAAAATAATAACGACGCACCGCAAGTTTCCTAGGATACTTGGAGCATGCCTAAGGAAAATGTACAGAAAATAAAATAAACAATGTTCGAGTACTACAGTGCGAATTCCCTTTTTGGGAGTTATTTAACCAACCGGAAACAATACGTCCAAATAAACCAGTCAACCAGTGATATATGTAACTTGTCTGTTGGAGTTCCTCAAGGCAGCAATCTAGGGCCTCTTTTGTTCATCCTCTATGTAAACGATCTGCAAAAATTACATTTACATGGTAAACCCAGACTGTTTGCTGACGATACTTCACTGTCCTACGAGCACACCGATGTTGGAACGATAATTTCCCAGATATCGACTGATTTAGAAAAACTTCAGGAATATTTTGATGCAAACCTCCTCTCGCTCAACCTGGATAAGACAAAATATGTCATCTTTAGATCCACGAATCGACCTTCTGAGAGCCACAATCAGCTGAAAGTTGGAACCACAATTATTGAACAAGTTAAAACTTTCAAATACCTAGGCCTAAAGTTCGACGAGCAGATTAGATGGAACGCGCATATAGATGGCCTTAGAAATGAACTAAGTGCCATACACAGCATCATATGGAAGATTTCGAGATTCGTTCCTTCTAAACAACTAACCTGTGTGTATCATGCATTTGTGCAATCCAAGTTACAATACATGGTCTCGATTTAGGGAGCTGCTAGGAAAAGCTACATCAGATCTCTTCAAGCCATGCAGAACCGATGCTTAAAAGCAGTTTATAAACGGCCAAGACTTTTCTCCTCCCACGATCTATACCAAGAAGCCTCGCACTCGATACTACCAATAGCCGCTTTAAGAGAACTTCAAAGTGTGATTCAGATCCACAACAAACTGTACAATCCGCTTTTCCATCACAACCAACAAATCCAGAATCTGAACCACAGATTTCCAACACGCTCAAGAGGAAATATAGCAACTAGGAGAGCCAACACGGAGAAAATGAAAAGATCGCCTGAATACTACAGCAGAATGAAGTACAATAATCTCCCAGCATTCCTGAAACATGTAACGAACAAAGCTAGTTTCAAGCGTCAAGTCAAAATCCACCTGAAAACCAACCTTACAAGCTTCCTGAACTAAAGTAAAGCAAAACTAATTAAGTTGTGAACCAGCTCGAACTAGTTCCCTTAACAGAGAGCAATCTCACTGGGGACTTAAAAAAAAATCAAATTCCTCACTTGGAAAATATCTGCCACTAATCGCCACAATACAAATTTTCTGTATACTCCCTCTCCGCTAGCCACCACCCGCCACCACCAGCCACCAAATCGCCCCACCAAACCGCCACGAAGCCGCCACCAATTACCACCACCAAGCAAGAAATGTGAAAATTGTTATAGTGAAGAAAAGAAATTATGTGCGATCGAAATATTGTAAATTATGAAAAGAAGAAACAAAAAAAAATAATAAATAGTGAGGAGGTTTTATGCCTTCGGGAGCATGGTCTTCCATTTTTTAAATAAGATCAACTCCCGGGGGCTTTTCCCTGCTCTTAAAAAAAAAAAAAAAAAAAATCGTCTAATGGACTGAAAAAAGAAAAACAAACCTGCGAATGACAGAAATCTCGCTAGTAAAAAAGCGTCGCTAGTCCTACTGTCGCTATTCGGTTTTGGTGCTATACACATAATATTACTTAAAGAGTTCAATGTAAACAGTATGAAATGAGAGATTCACAAGAGAATCAGATTCTTCGTAGCCAAACAAAATGCACGAAGCGTTTTCTTTTGATCAAAATGTATGTTAAAAAAAAACCTCAAAATTGTTTGATAAAATTGAGAAACACTCGTTTTTAAAACACAGAACTTAAACTATTGATTTAATGATTGCTTCTTCAAGACTATTTTTGAAGATGTAAAAGAAACTGAAAACATGTATTTTCAACCGAAAGCAGCGTTTCTAAATTTGAAGTGGCTCCAGAGAGTAAAATGTCTATTTTGAATTTTGGCAAGAAACGAGGTTAAAAAAAGACAAAAATGACAAAAAATGAGAGAAAAGACAAAAATGACAAAAATGACAAAAATGACAAAAATGACAAAAATGACAAAAATGACAAAAATGACAAAAATGACAAAAATGACAAAAATGACAAAAATGACAAAAATGACAAAAATGACAAAAATGACAAAAATGACAAAAATGACAAAAATGACAAAAATGACAAAAATGACAAAAATGACAAAAATGACAAAAATGACAAAAATGACAAAAATGACAAAAATGACAAAAATGACAAAAATGACAAAAATGACAAAAATGACAAAAATGACAAAAATGACAAAAATGACAAAAATGACAAAAATGACAAAAATGACAAAAATGACAAAAATGACAAAAATGACAAAAATGACAAAAATGACAAAAATGACAAAAATGACAAAAATGACAAAAATGACAAAAATGACAAAAATGACAAAAATGACAAAAATGACAAAAATGACAAAAATGACAAAAATGACAAAAATGACAAAAATGACAAAAATGACAAAAATGACAAAAATGACAAAAATGACAAAAATGACAAAAATGACAAAAATGACAAAAATGACAAAAATGACAAAAATGACAAAAATGACAAAAATGACAAAAATGACAAAAATGACAAAAATGACAAAAATGACAAAAATGACAAAAATGACAAAAATGACAAAAATGACAAAAATGACAAAAATGACAAAAATGACAAAAATGACAAAAATGACAAAAATGACAAAAATGACAAAAATGACAAAAATGACAAAAATGACAAAAATGACAAAAATGACAAAAATGACAAAAATGACAAAAATGACAAAAATGACAAAAATGACAAAAATGACAAAAATGACAAAAATGACAAAAATGACAAAAATGACAAAAATGACAAAAATGACAAAAATGACAAAAATGACAAAAATGACAAAAATGACAAAAATGACAAAAATGACAAAAATGACAAAAATGACAAAAATGACAAAAATGACAAAAATGACAAAAATGACAAAAATGACAAAAATGACAAAAATGACAAAAATGACAAAAATGACAAAAATGACAAAAATGACAAAAATGACAAAAATGACAAAAATGACAAAAATGACAAAAATGACAAAAATGACAAAAATGACAAAAATGACAAAAATGACAAAAATGACAAAAATGACAAAAATGACAATAATGACAAAAATGACAAAAATGACAAAAATGACAAAAATGACAAAAATGACAAAAATGGCAAAAATGGCAAAAATGACAAAAATGACAAAAATGACAAAAAATGACACAAATGGCACAAATGGCAAAAATGACAAAAATGGTAAAAATGACAAAAAATGACAAAAATGACAAAATTCTTTTTTTTTAAATGCATAAATTTCAAAAAATTAAATTTCAAATATAAGAAAAAAATCCAGTTGGAAGTTTTTTAGGTGCAAAGGGTCACAAGGCAAAGATTGAGTGTCTATTTTTTATCAGTTCCTACTAGGCGTCCCTCCATATGAATACTGTGTATGTTCTCGAGAGTTTTTCCTGCAAATTTCCCAAGGATTTGCATAACAATGCACTTTACCGGCTGCTGTTTGGCCGTTTGGCAGACTAGCTAGCTGGCTAGCTGGACAGGCTAGTTTTCTGGTTCGTCGTTTGGCAAACTCTCTCGTTAGTGGTCGCCAACACAACTAGTGAGCGTTACTTATACCCACGCTTCTCAGCGAAATCATGTTTTCTTCACTGGTTGCTTCTTTTTAGGAAAAAAAATCTTAGGAAAAAATGAAAAGGAAAATCCATAATTATCATATATATGCCTATATAACAAAGCAGACGAAAGAATTGGGGAAATACTTTCAGGAATATTTTTTTACCAAATTTTTTTTAGCAATACGTTTCACACTTAGTGCAAAAATTCATCAGTGGCTTCAATCGAAAATCATCGAAAATCAAAACCTTTAATTAAATAAGGAAAAACTTTTAAGGAAGTGTTTCCAGAATCAGCTTAGTTGAGTGAACTCAATTTTAATAAAATGAATAATTCAGCTGTTCGGAGCAGCAAAACTCTGGATTAAAACCTCCTCATTGAGGTTTCTAAAATGAACATTCGTTATAAATCAAAAATTATTTTAAAACATTTCTCAATAATAGTAAAGGTATATCAAGACTCTTTTCCTGAAGGTATTAGGGAGCTTATTAAACATTAATTTAAGAGCCAATAGTGATTTCTGTCTGAGTTGAAAAAAAATGCAGCCTGTCGTCGTTATCTCCGACGAAAAACTTTTTTTCGATTCATCCGGAGTTCAATTCACATACGGATACGGAGGTTTCAGAGATTGTGAAACAGAAGTTTTTTTTACCAAGAATTCCTTCAGAGTCATGGTATTTGGAGCGGTTTTTTTTTTTCGAATGGATTGAAGATGCCTCCTGTTAACAAAAAAGCTGGAGTAAAAGTTGATACTAAAATCTACATCGACATTTTGGGGAACCAGGAGCTTTCGTGGATTCAGGTAAACCTCGTAAAATTAAGAGAATCATAAAAAAAAATCTTATTCCAGATTTTAATAAGTTTTTGTCGTCAGGATTCTAATTCAACACTCAATAAGAAAACCAGATTACAACTGAATAGATAACTGATTGTCTTTAGAATTAGATGTGAATTAGAAGAAAAAAAAACTAGAATTCTTATTCCAGATGCAGTTCATTTCTTGAAGTCAGCTCAGTTTTCGAAGCAAGTTTAAGCTAATAAGTGCAGGATTTTTTTTTAATACAATGAACAGAGATTGAAAAAAGACGTGTTACATCTCGACATCCACTGAAGCTGATATTACATGAAGAGATTAATCACACTATTTTTTTTTTTTTTTTGGTACTTAATTGATTGGTTTTATCGGTGAAAAGCATGCTTTTTAGAGATAAAATCTTTAGATTATGAAATTTTCACATAGATGAAATAAAAGTTAGAAGAAATGAAATATGGTGAAAATGACATATTTGAAATAAATTACATATTTGAAATAAATATTTTTATAATTTGGTTACCAGTCTAGCCTAAAATGCATCAAAATGCATTTATTTCGTTTCCATATGCTGGAATACGATTGTTTTGCTTCACGCGTTTGTTAATTTGAAAATTTCATCCATCCAAACATAAATGTTAATGATTTCAGCTAGAAGATTTTTGGAGGAATTTTTCACCGTTAAATGTATGCTGCCTTATGATATTTCTTCAAAAATATTATTGACAGAAAAATGTAAAATTTAATTCGAGCAATACCAAAAACTACTGCAATTGGTGCGTTATGACATCAAAAATATATCAAAAACTATAAATTTTAAATTTTTTTCATTTAATTTTTAATTATAAAGAAAGTTTGTTGAAAATTTAGCCCTTTTCTGAGTAGGGTGAAAGCGCATTTTTTTACTATATTGTAAATATTTTTATTGACAACGTCAATTTGATGGCCCATCAACCTTTAAACTTTTGATGTACAAGTGGTATAACTATCTGTGTTCACAAAACTTTCAGAAGCCATTGAAGTTGAAAAGTGTTGCATGATGCCCCAGTGACATTCAGTAATTCGGTTAAAACACAACTTTATATTTGTGTTTTTTATCTACAAACTGCGTTTGATTAAAAATTATTCAAAATTTCGATATTAAATAAACCTTTGAAATTATAAATTTGCGATCTCTTGTGACTTGAATTCTTCGAAGAAAAAGTCATCTTGGTTTTCATCATGGTTGTAAGACTCTTCAAAGGGCTGAATCTGAACACAAATTTTTTATATTAATTGTGAATATTAATTAATTCTGAACCTTAAATCAAAATTTAAATTGAGAATCTGTTTTCGAATCTCAATCTGATACTTGATCTTATTTCATCAGTTCACAATGAAAAACGTGTGCCAAATAGTGAAATTTGATTCAAAGCCCTCAACCATGAATATCAGGGTCCCAGAGCCCCTATGATTTGAGTTTTTTTATGCTATCGCAGAGAATACAAAGCATTTTAAATGTGTAAAAGAACTGAAGATGAAGTATACTGAAGTTTAGTATACTGTCATCAAATAGCCGTGTTGTCTGCATAGTCCCTCCATAGTCTGTCCCTCAAAGCCAAAAGGAGTATAAGTGACAAAATGATCGATTGAAAAAAAAAACAGAATAAGGATTTAATGTTTAATACACAGAATCATTGAAAATAGTAAAAAAAGAAATCCAAATGAGTATAAACTAAGATCTTGAGTTCTCAAAATTAAAAAAAAAAACATAAAACTGAACTTCAATAACTGAAAAAAAAAACACAAGATATGAAAATCTCAATTTGAATCTGGTAAAAGAAAAGATTAAAAACATACAAATATTAGTGTAAAGAGAATCACTCATGGATATTAGAAATTCAACAAAGAGATAATTTTGATGATAATTTGAGAATGATTTTTTGGAATACGATATGCTGAATGATCAGTGGATGATAAAATTTTGGTTAAATCAGTTGACAATGTTTCATTGTGAATTTCAAGTCTAAGACAGAACTTGGGATGGAAATTCAATAAAGAAACTATGTACTGTCAATTGGTCCAATTTGACCAACTTCATTTTTTATTTTAGTTTTTATTTTCAAAAATAGGGAGGGTAAGGGGTTTAGAATTTATAAACCACCGGAAATTTCAATAATAATGATTGAAAAGTGAAAAGTTATAACAACACCCAATATGAACCCGGATATTGCCCGAGGTAAAATTTTGGAATGTTTATCATAAAGCTTCTCTTTCTTAGCACAGTGAATCAGTTGTGGCTAAGTAAGCGGCAATTATAGTGCAGAAACCATTACTTGGAAAGGTAACGTAATAATAAACATAATTATTGTGTAGGACGTTTGAATGTAATGAAAATGAGAAGATGTTTTTCTTTATTTTACCTGTTCTGAACAGAATATCCTGACTGAGAAGTTTTGAAAAAATCGAAATTGAGGTGTTTAGCCTCATATTCTTCTTATTTTTTTCGATTTTTTAAATTCTTTTAATTATTTTTTTCCAGATTTTGGGTGGAAAATTTTGGAATTCATTACCAAGATTTCGATTTTCTTATGCAAAATGCGGGAGAACTCCTTTACTGCTTACTTAAGGGGGCCCCCTTAACTTATATATGAAATAAAAAACTATTCTAGATATAATTTGACGGGGCGGGGAGCAATCGCCCCTTATTCCGGTTTTGAAGAATATTTAAATTGAATTCTGAAGTTTTGGGTTTAATTTTAATTCATCATTTGCAGTATTTATTTGTAATCCTTGTTAACCTGTTTGAAATGTGAGCTAAGAATGAGCTTATTTTTAAATTCAGCATTAGAATTGAGCTTGAGATTTCAAGAACACACAAGTTCGATTTCTAAAACCTTATTGCAATGATTTTCCTTGCTCTTTCCTTCCTTAACCAACAATGACCTTTATTTCTCGTAATTTTGCTAAATTTCCACTTATATATTGATAAAAATACCACGTCTATATAATACTGGAGACAAATGAGTTGTTGCAGCTAATAAAATTGTCTAGTGTTAGTTAGTCTTTAGTTATTATTTTCATATCTAAACATACCTTCATTACATATTTTATTACTCTAGATTAAGGAGTGTATCCTATAAAAATGCAACACTTTGTTTTGTGAATAATTTTTGAATGCCTTGACGGATATTGATGGAATTGATTATCTGGTAATGCAATGTTGATATCTGCAAATTTTTTGTGATGTTCTGTCAATAGGTTTTTGAGATAGCATTCAATGAAGAAATTTATTGACTTTAATTTTTGGGCCACACGTGTACCATCTATAATGCATGCTATGAGCCTTTCATTTTTCAAATCAAGGCTATTTTAAATTACGTATTCTGTTGCCTGAAATTTGACTTTCAAAATAACTCAAAATTTTGAATTTGGCCGAAATTATAACAAATTTAGCCGATCCGGCACAAAAACAACATATTTGACTTTTTATCACTGCACCAGCGTTTTTTCTAATGGCACAATTCCAGTCCCAACTTGAACATAGGATAAACTTTGTGGGACTTATTGAAGAGCTTTACATAAAAAACGGTCGCATTTGGAGGCTGATTTTTTTGTGTTTTAAGCCATTCATCGTGTCAATCGTTATGAAAGACTGAGTTATTTGCAGTTTCCACAGAAAGTTAGCCTCCTCAAGCATAAGACATTAAAATTTTCAATTTTTCTCTTAAATTGTTTATCTTCGGAACATCCTGGCGAGACTTGTCAACGAAAAGCTTCTGGTTGGAATTCTGCCAGATGACCGCTATAGAGTTAGTTTTGCTGTCCATTACGATTTTTTTCAAAATATCTCCCCACATGCAGTCCAAATATTTTGCGCACAATTTGACCACCGTATATTGTTTATTTTACTGGTGGGCAATTATCCTACTATGTAGAAATGAAGCCAGGACTATTTATAAGTCAGGTAGACAAAAAATTTGACTTTTTTATCACTTCCTCCATTCATACTTTCGGATTGAGCTTGAAAAAACCTCTCACATTCCTCTTACTTAATGGAATCAAATATCTCAACTTATTTTTGAATGTTAGCTTGTAATTGAATCCTCTAGGACAGGGGTTTTCAGATTGTGCTCCGTGAAGCACTTGGTGCTCCGCGAAGCTTTTGAAAGTGCTCCGCGACATCCGCAACGAAAATCATAAACCATCATTGAACACACTTATAAGGTATACGGACGATAGTATTGGCGAAAAATTGGCCTCAGCCATAACCTCAAATTTTGATTTGCTGGCGGCCTCACCAGTGATGCTAGGTGCGTTATTAAACTAATTATAATATTTCTGAATTTATAAAATTTTTTAACTAGACAGATAGACAGTTGTTATTTCGTTCAGATAAATGATGCTTCTAATTTCACATTCGAATAGAAATCTACGGGAAAATTGCAAATTCTCAGTACCCATGAAAAGGTTTTCTAATAACAATGCAATTAAAAAAAATACAATCATTTTCCAAATATCAATGCACTTGGCACCCCTGAACACCCAACCAAAAATCAAAACACGAACATCTGTGTATCGCTTTTCCACAGGGCGAATTTTTCGATATTAGTACCGGAAAATTGCGTTTAACGTGCGCCCTTCTCAAAAATCGATTCTATTCTCCCATGGTTTGAGGTTAGGGCTGAGGCCTCTTGCTAAGGTGGTGTTCGTGTAGAACTGTCAATATATCCTAATAATTGTGTTGTAAGGACTTAAGCGCGTGCGACAGAAACAGAAACAAGTTGTTGACAAACAACGTCAACAAGCTTAGTGTTGAGTTTGGATTGGTTGTTTTTAAATTCCAGTTAAAAAAAATTTGGATTGGAATTACCATGGATCGCTGGTTAAAAAAACAGAACATTTGCCAAACCAATGGTTCCGGCAACACTACGCCAACTCAACGAAAAGGCTATTCTTGCGTCGTACTTAGTGAGCTTTCTCGGCGAATTTTTGACATGGCTCAGGATGTTGAAAGCATTTTAGTTTCTCGATTGAGAACTTCAAAATTCGCCATGCAGCTTGACGAATTCACAGATGTATCAGGACTAGCAATTCAGATGGTGTTTTTCGCTATCAAGGTTCTTAATGATTCGAAGAAGATTTGTTGCTTTACAAACTGTTAGCAACTTCATCAATGGGGGCTGAAATTTTCAAGCAGATCGATGATTATGTAACGGACAACTATATTCCATGGGGATATTTACCAAAAAGCTAACTCTCAAAACAGAAACATAAGTTTTAGTTTAAATACACATCAATACAGATTTTTTCTTTCTCGATGCCTATACGTATTTGAAAAAAAAAATTATCTGGCAACCCTGCTGAGGTGTGGGCTTTAAAGTCAGAAACTTATAATTCGATATCCTATGCTCCCGAAAAACTTAACCTGATTACATCAAACAAAGTATTTTTGAATCTTGATGACATATTTTCGTATTTCTTATGTGTCATACTGTACTTTTGGTTTTCTTTTATGTACACATTATATTTGTGGGGATTTGATTCTCGAATTAAAAGTCGACCGTTTAGCATACAAGACAAAGTAAGACTGTTTTATTGTTCTCTCGTTTGAAATCTATTCAGGCGAAAGCTCGGCAATGCAAGTCCGAGAATTCCGCCACATAACTCCCCCCAGTTACACCAGAAATCTAATTCTATGACCGGATGGGGTAACTTTAGTTTTAGTATCAGTTAATGGGTAATTACTAATATTATCATCACATAAAATTGCAGGCTTCAGTCGATCTATCGTAATTCGTTGACGCTTCCCGTTGATTAACAAATCCATGAACTTGTCACCTCGGTTTAGGACTTGATAAGGGCCCTCGTATGGTCGCTGCAATGGCCGTTTCACCGAATCAACCCTCACGAAAACGTGAGAAGCTAGATTATTTAGCTAGATCTCGCTGAACAAAAACGGCAGGCTTGGAATGATGAGCAGGTCCATGTGGTTTCAAATCCTGCATAACTTTGCGAAACTGGATTACAAAATCTTCTTGAGAAATTTCGGGAACTTTTTCAAAATATTCTCCAGGCAATCTTAAAGATTGTCCGTAAACCAAATCCGCAACGGAGCAGCCGAGATCTTCTCTGTAGGCAGAACGTAAACCAAGTAAGATGAGTGGAAGACGGTTGACCCAGTGCGTTGCATCCACTGCCATAATAGCTGCTTTTAATGTCCTATGGAAACGCTCGACAAGGCCATTTGCTTGTGGATGGTATGCAGTCGTTCGGACATGTTGAAAACCATTAATACCTGCTAGCTCTCGAAACAGTTTCGATTCAAACTGTCTCCCTTGGTCCGTTGTGATTCGCTCCGGCACACCAAAGCGAGAAATCCAAGATGAACAAAGCGCGCGTGCCACAGTTTCAGCGGTCATATCCGCCAATGGTACAGCCTCGGGCCATCGTGTGAACCTGTCAACGATGGTGAGAAGGTAGCGTTGACCATTAGATGGAGGTAACGGCCCAACTAAATCCACATGAATATGTCGAAAACGCACTTTAGGTAAATCAAAAGATTGCAAAGCTGCACGAGTATGGCGATGAACTTTAGACTTCTGGCACGCCAAGCAACTTTCTACAAAATTCTTCACATCTTTATTCATTGAACTCCAAACGAATCGATCCGAAAGAAGTTTCCGAGTCGCTCGAATTCCGCGGTGTGCTATGCCATGTAAGAACTGTAATACACTTCTTCGATGTTGTGCTGGAACGTATGGTCGAACCTTTCCATCGACAGACACATCACAATAGATTGGTTTAGACGCTAAGGTGGTTTGTCGCAGCAGCAATTTCAGCGATGTCTTTTCAGAAAGCAATTTTAGCAGTTCAGGATCATTAGCTTGATCACAAGCTATTTGCTCATAATCGAGGGGTGAAGGAGCTGAAATGGTCGAAACCCGTGATAAAGCATCAGCTACCACATTATTACTTCCGCTAATATGTCTTATGTCAGTCGTAAAACAAGAAATATACTCCAAATATCTTTGCTCATGAGGCAAACGACTATTAGTGTGTGAGCTCATAGCGTACGTGAGAGGTTTGTGGTCAGTGAAGATAATGAATTTCCTACCTTCAAGCATAAAACGGAAGTATTGTACTGCCTTTTTTGCTGCTGTCAACTCGCGGCCAAACGTAGAATACTTTTGCTGGGTTCGAGAAAACTTTTCCGAGTAGAAACCCAGTGGCTTCCACAATGATCCATCCAATTGCTGTAACGCGGCTCCTACAGCGGTATTCGAAGCGTCGACCATGAGAGCGAGCGGCATCCTAGCATCTGGATAGTGTAACAATGTAGCAGCTGACAATGATTGCTTACACTGTAGAAACGCTGATCGAGCCGGATCGGTCCACTCTAATTTTCTCATATCATTTTTCTTGTTCCCTGGGATCAAAGTACGGAGTGACAACTGCACATCGGAGGCGTGAGGAATGAACCGCTTGTAGCAATTCAATAGGGCCAAAAACCGACGTAAATCCTTCACAGTTGACGGTTCCGGGAACTCTTTAACAGCTCTAACACGTTCTGGCAAAGGGAGCACTCCTTCATTACTGATGGTATAACCAAGAAATTCGACGCTTGTTTGTGCAAACTTACTTTTAGCTGTGTTTATCACCAAACCGAAACTTTTGAGGCGATCAAACACTTTTCGCACATGCAGCAGGTGTTCTTCCATCGATGTCGATGCGATGCAAATATCGTCGATATAGACCACTACGAACTCAAAATCCCCCAGCAGCTGGTGCATGAACCGTTGGAAGGTTTGCCCAGCATTGCAAAGGCCAAATTGCATACGCGGGAACTCAAACAGCCCGAAAGGAGTGATGACTGCCGTTTTTTCGATGTCCTCTTCGTTGACAGGAATTTGATGATAAGCACGAATCATATCCAGCGTCGTAAAAACAGACTTTCCCTTGAATGCATACAAAAGGTCATGAATATGCGGAACGGGATATCTGTCGGGAATAGTCACCTTGTTTAGCGCTCGATAATCGCCAACAAAGCGCCAGTTTCCATCTTTCTTCGGAACACAATGAAGGGGACTCGCCCAGCTGCTGCTGGAAGGACGGGCGATACCAAGATCGCACATGATCTTAAATTCAGCTTTAGCAGCTTCGAGTTTTTCAGGAGATAAACGACGAACTTTGAATGCCACGGACGGACCTTTTGTTTGTATGAAATGTTTCACGTTATGTTTTGTTTCGCTTAACATTGAATTTGGCACTGTGATTTCACGAAATTCCAGAAGAAGGTCTCGAAACGGATGATTTACTCCAACTGTTGTCACACCAAAAACAAGAGCAGATGTAATTGCACCACACACTTGAAGTCCAGTTTTTTCATCCATTAGTCGATGGTTTTTTAGATCGACTAAAAGTCCGAAGTTAGCCAAAAAGTCTGCACCAATAATCGCCATTTTAACGTTGGCGGTAAGAAAATTCCAACAGAACGTACGTCGCAGACCGAGATCTGTGTTGATGAATTTAGAGCCATACGTCAAATCCGGTGTCAATTAAAAACTTGTGTTTACTCGAACGATCATAAATCACAAGACGGCGACTTTTGCGAAAATCGCTCACCTCCGCCGATTCAGGTGAACGAAATATTAGTTTTTTGAAAACTCACAAGGGTCACGACATCGTGAGGCACGATTACCATACTTTTTATGATACCAACATAATTCACGGTCAGATTTTGAATTTGACCGGCTTCGAGAAGCTGAACGGGTTTTCATACGTCGAACTTCTGCCGACAGCAACGTTATTTGTTCTTGCAAATCCATAAGCGACGAATCATTAACAGAAGCCACATCCTGTTTCGTTGATGAAGAAGAACTTGTCGCAATAGCTGACACGTTTTGTGTGCTCTCCATCATTTTATCGGCCATTGCCGCTATTTTGTCGATATCACCATCACTGATGACGAGAACAGCTTTCACATGAGGCGGCAATCTTTGAAGGAACAACATCTTTAGCAAATCATCAGTGACTTTGAGGTTAGCCGCTAACTCCCTCATTCTGGCCAGCAAATGAGTAGGTCGCATGTCACCGAGATCAGTGGAACCAAGCAGTTGCTCCAATTTCCCTTCGGCTGAAACTTCGAAACGGGAAATGAGCCGTTCCTTAACAGCGATATATTTATCGTGCTCCGGAGGATGGGCCACTTAATCGGATATATGGCATATAACATTTTGATCAATTTTTGCCACGATGTGGTAGAACTTTGTGTGGTCTCGTACAACATTAGCTAAAGCAAATTGGGCTTCGGCTTGTGCGAACCACATAGCAGGATCAGAACGCCAAAATTCTGGTAATTTCACAGCCACCGAAGCCGTACGATGTGGCTGCTCCTCCTGCTCGTTATCCGACATTTTATATTTTTTCGCGTCGGGGTCACCAATGTGGGGATTTGATTCTCGAATTAAAAGTCGACCGTTTAGCATACAAGACAAAGTAAGACTGTTTTATTGTTCTCTCGTTTGAAATCTATTCAGGCGAAAGCTCGGCAATGCAAGTCCGAGAATTCCGCCACATATTTTTAGATAATTTTAGGAAAATTTCATCAATTTTACTGACGCATCAATTTCATAAACTTATTCTCAAAATACAGTTTTTCATGTTTTTTTTTTTTCAAGTACAGTCTTTATGAAAAAGCATTTTTTTTTTTTTGGGTAACTATCATTTTTTTTTTGGTTAGTATAAATGTTCTTTCCATAAGTTCACTTGAAAATATTTTGACACAACAAAAACTAGCTTGGTTGCAATTCATTCATTAGCTCAATAAATTTACAAATGTCGCGTCGTGACGAAACACCCGAATGAATGCCAACGACGAAATGGATGTCCCAGCAGAACAAATCCTGCCAGGATGTATGAAGATCCTTGGCTGGCACCATATGCATGCGACAACCTTCGGCAGCAGTAGGTAGGAGTAGGTGCACATTTCAGATAGTTCACAACAGCGAAAAGAGAGCGGACAAAAAATTCCTTTTAGAATCTCCAATCCCAATCGACGTCGGCGTCGCCGTCTACGTCGTCGGAACCAAACAGACAGGAGGACCACCAGCCGGTTAGCGCCGACAATGTGCATTCATTTATCCGTCACGTAGAAACGTAGGAATTGAGTCCCTGGTCATGACACTAATGGGACCTCTGCCTTATAAAACGTACATTTTCCACATTGCCTCTGCCGTCTGTCCCCGTTTGGTGGCATTTCGGAAAAACGATGTCCTCAGAGGTTCGGTGGATCCTTCACTCAGGGGCACTTGGCGAAAATCCCGCACGACAAAACCCCAGGATACCTATCTTTACGACGGTCGTGTTCCGAACGACTATGTGGCATGTAAAAGATCAATCCGTAATTTATAGGTTTTCATTTTATTGGCATTTTTTGTTGCCCTGCAACCCTGTGTTCTGGTACACCTCGTTCTTTGCATTCTGGTGAGAGTTTCTTTTTCTTTTGACTATTTTTTGAGTGGGAAGAAGGGAGTTTTGTATCGCCAGTCATCCCAACATAGGTACACACACTGTCTCCGAAACAGGTCGTTCATTTTCTTGGATGCACATCGATGCGCTTGACTTGGTGGGGTAAGAAAATAGTTTACTGGATTTTTTCCTTGCTCGTTTCACATTTCACTTCAGTTGGCAGTTTCGTCGCTATATTACATGACATACTGTGACTGCAGATAACTTTGATCTGTTTTGATTAGTTTGTAAAAATCCCAATAAATTGCGAGCAGTTGCAAAATTATTTATTTAGTAACTTGAAGGTCTAGCACGAATTTGAACCGAGAACTTGTGTAACAATTACACAAGGCAACAAAATTTACAATTTTCCAAGGTGCAAAGAACTTATGTAAAAACTGATTCAAAGCATAGTTCATTTTAAATCTTGTTGAAAACGCCTGGTTCAGTGGTGTAATAGAGTAAATCATTTTTCGTTTTGTTCGTCAAGTCTTTAAATAACTACGTATAACATAAACGATATCTATTTACATTAATAGACTGAAATGATATCCTCACTTATGAATGTTCTCAATTATGTGTGGTGCACTCAGAATATTTGGAAATACTGATGCTTTACCACGAACCTAATTTGAGTTGTTTGGCTTCATAGTTCATATACCAAATCGCTCCTAGTGATCGGATCTGGAATGTTCTGACAATAGGTACTTTATTTTGGAATTTTTCTTCTATTAGAGCAAACGCACCAATACGGGAGTATACGCGGCCCGATTTTACTCATTTCAGCGGACCGATTTTGGTATACACACTCTGTCGCGCACCGGGCGGAAGCATTATTATTTTTAAATTGAGCACTGCACTGAGAAAACTGTGACAGAAAATCTTAAATTAAATTCAAACTGATCGAGTAAATTTTCGGAGTCGATGGTTTATTCGCTTTGATTTCGATTATTAACATTATTATTAATAATTATTATAATTTAATGCATGGCGATTGTTGGCGGTTATTTGACGGGTTAACTGCTATCCGTTACGGGACGTTAAAGTCGACAGCTGGTTGAACATGCCATACAGCAGCAACAGGGCCAAGCAGCTTCGAGCGACCAGCAACCGGGTCCGGTGGTGGATGCAGCAAGGACTTCTGTGCAGTAGCAGCAGGAATCATCCGAAAGTCAGCGGAACTTGCGCGAAATATGCCACCTGCTGTGGAGTTCCACCATCAAGCAGGAGGTTTTCCGCCACTGGTTTCAAGACTTCAGCTTCAGTGGGTCGGACTCGTTTGCCCTGGTGCAGCGCAGCAAGGAGGATTTTATGCGTCATTGCCCCGTTTTAAACCTCTTCTGTTAAAGATACTGCTCATGGACCTGGCTAGATGGTGAAGTTTTAAATATATTCTATCTGCTGCGTACTTTTTCAAGCTGTACGGAGGGTAGAAAAATTTTAAATTTTTGCTTAATAAACAGTTTTTTCACTTACCTTCATCGCTTACGTTGTTGTTACTCGATGCTGGTCAATTGCAAGTTCAAAATTGCACCGTTCAAAATCATGCTAATTCCGACGACCCACTCGGCTGCAAAGAACAAACCCTGGGCCACCGATTCCGAAGGCCTAAATTTTCACCTTTTTCAACCCAGCACAGAATACTTCCAGAAATGGCTCAATATAATCTTCGACTCATTTCCGATCCCCCCTCGAACAAAATTCCGTCCGCACTTTCGACCGAATCAAAAGAAGAGCCCCAATTGCTCAATTAATTAGCTAATTGTTATTCAAAATTACAAAATTTCAATATTAAATGTCAACAAACTCTGCACGCTCAACGTTCGTTTGTTTAACTTACAGCCTTAAATGGTAGATTTTTTTCAGTGCATGTTTGCTCTCGCCCCTTTCTAGTGAGCAAATTTGGTGATTTTGTCGGTCCCGACGGCAACGGCCCTATTTTTCTCACCCTCGTGCTAACCCCCGGTGCGGTATGAAAGTGATCAAACGCGTGAGCATTTTCACTATACTCGCGATTGCTGCGGATGCCCTTAGTGCTTAAAATTCCGTTGCGACTTGTTTAGCTCCAAAAAAATACACGTGATGGAAGCCGCGAAACAAAAATTAATTTTGGACACCCACGTCAAAAACCCGGCGCGGTATGGTTAAAAAACCGTGTGCATACTATCAAACTGCATTTAAAGGTGTTGAGAACGATCAAGGCGAACGCAGGACAGTCGGACTATGACATGGCCAAGAAATTCAATGCCGACCGGTGCACCGTCAGAAGGATTCGTCTGTACGAAGAAATACGATCTGATCGAGCCAATAAGCAACCAAACCGAACATTGAAGCGGAATGTTGCAGCCAAAGGACGTGCCCGAAAGTTATACATCAAGGTTCTAACGCAGTACGATATATGCATCCTCATGGATGACCAAACGTACGTGAATATGAATTTTTGGCAGCTTCCTGGCCAAAAATTTTATAAAGCCACTGGTCGGGGTCCCCGCCAAGTTCAAATTCGTTTTTGCCGATAAGTTTGCAAGAAAGTGTTTGATCTGGCAAGGTATTTGCAGCTGCGGACGAAAACCTCGGTTTTTGTGACAAACAAGACCATGGACTCCGAGATCTACAAGGAGGAGTGCCTGAGAAAACCTCTGAAATTTTGGACATTTGGACAATTTCAAAATGGTGTTGTTCAGTAAATCGATTCAGGAGTTTTGATTTTATAACCTAAACAGTAATCCGGGTCTATATGACCCTAACCGGTTTATTTTCCTTATTGTGCTGCCCTTTTGAAACAAAACTTTAATTTAGAATTAAAGATAATTTTTATAGCACTTTTGTAAAATGAAATCGATGCCGTTGACCGTGGCCTAGAGGATAGCGTTTTACTCTTCTAAGCCAGAGGTCATGAGATCCAGTCTCGGTCACGGCAAACATAGTACTCTTTTTGTGGGCTGGTGGTGTTAGCATTAGTAAGATGCTAGCCATTATATCCTTGAAAGATTAACGCTTTAGATTTATGTAGAATTTAGATGTCTTTAAAGAAACATGAAGTTTCACTGAGATCCTATATGTGTGTGTTCGTTCTTTATTAAAAAAAAAGTTTTTTAAATCTTTCTGCAGTAATGTCAAAAATACTTGTTATAATTTTCCAATTTCTGAAAACTGTAGATTTTAAGATCATGCATTATCTGCATCTAAATATTATTCTTTAATTCAGTGAATTTTAATAAACAACATCAGAATCAGATTTTTTCCTTAATGTAGGTTTGATAGTTAAACTTTCTAAAACTTCAAAAACTTAAACAGCAATATTCTCGAATAAAGTCAGGTTGCTCATACGACGTAATCAAAACAAACTTAAGAAATATCTGATTGATTCTCGACAAAATATAATTCTATAAATTTCAACAATACATATAATAGGTTGTAAAATCAATTGTGTATATTTCTTTCCTTTCGATTATAGTCGTTTAACCATCTTCATGTCATTCGCGACTTATATCAACGATGCAGTTGGTGGAGAGTCATTGAAAAACTTATCCGGTACAACTGATATCGATGTTTACTCTTGGGTTTGAACTCACGGACATCGGCTCAGCAAGCAACTGACTTGCCAACTGAGCTATATCATAAGCCTGATAAATATAATTCATTTAACTTTAATGTACGACTGATGATATACAATCAACAATGATTATAGTAGATTCAACTATAACTATATGATTGATTTGATGATAAATATGAGACATTCAACTATAATATAATGATTTATTTAATTATATGATATCATATATTAAATTTTTTTTCTTCAATTGATTCATTGAGGTCAACTATAAATATTGTAAATTAAAATTCTGTTGATATTGGAAGTTATCATTTTTTTTTTTTTGTTTCGATTATAGTCGTTTTACCATCTTTATGGCATTCGCGACTTTATCTACGTTGCAGTTGGCGGATCGTTATTGAAAAACTATCCGGTACAACTGTGTTCGATGTTTACTCTTGTGCTTGAACTCGCGGACATCGGCTCAGGAGACAACAGACTTGCCAACTGAGCTATATCACAAGCCCTAGGAAGTTATCACATCTTAATATGGTTTTCTTCGGAATAATTTTTTAGATGCGTATTGTTTTCTTTTAATTTATTATTTCAGCATTTTGCTTCTAGTTCGTTTAAGCCGCCACGATGCACTTCCTGGTTCCTCCGCTGTTGTTCTTTATGTATCTTGATGCATGGTTGCCCACCAAATTGGGTGTCTTACTCTTAACCAATCGGTCCCGGAAGACGTCCTTAGCAATCCGTGCTTCTGTAATATGATGACATCAATCTATCATACGCTGACTTACCAATGCTAGTACCCGGTGAGATCCTGCCGGGATCACGTAAAGGAACGTTGAGACCCACGTCTATTTCGCGGGCAGCCAGAGTAGGTGTACCTTTCCCAATTCCAGGAACTGTCGGCCTACTACACAACCGCTGCCAGGAACTGGTAGAGGAAAATGTTTTCCCATCGCCGGAGAGCGCTTGCGCTTTGCCACCGATGTCAGGAACTGACGGATGAGCCCTTAAAACAGTATTACGATCGCTGTAGAGAACACGTATTGGTCTCAAATTTACGATTTTTTTTTATTTTTGCTAATGAACACGGATGAACACTATAGTATTCAAGTATCACACAATCAATCATAAAAATATAGTTTAATTTACTTTATTTGTAGTTCAATACCTAGATTCAATCATACATTTGAAGTTGAATCGATCATATTTACATTTGAATCAGTTATACCACTACAGTTAAATCTGTCATTTTTTTAATGTTGGAGGTCAACCAGAAGTGTATAGCTGAATCTTTTATATTTATAATTGAATAACTTATACCGATCATACAATTGAAGATGAATTTATCATATTTCCAGTTGAATCAATTATACCATTACAATTGAATCTATCGTTTTTATAGTAAAATGAGAAAAGACAACCAAGAATATATAGTTGAATTTATTATATTTATAGTTGAATGTCTGTAATCAATCATACAAATGTAGTTGAATCTATCATATTAACAATTGAATCAATTATACTATTACAGTTGATTCTATTATATTCATAGTTGATTCTGTTAGGTCAATCAGCAATTTGTTGTTGAATCGAATGTTTTATAGTTTAACGACTAAATCAATTGTACAATTGTGTAAAGTCAATCATCAGTTTGTTGTTGAGTCTATTTTATTCATAGTTGGATGCGAAAAAAATCAACGACGCTTTTATGATTGGTTTAACCAGCTGAAATAATTAGAACAACTGTGGTCTTTTTCTCCGTGTGTAGTAATTTCCATTTCATCTGTTTTCTTCTTCAAACCATCACAGCTACATATTTTTATATTTCACGGCTGCTTTTTAACAGGTCGTATATCACTAATATATGCTCCGCAAATATGGTAATTTTGCTTGCTTGGTATTGCCTCCAGAATTATCAACTTTTCGTCCTCAAAAAAAACTTGAGACCTGCGTACGTCTTCAGCAAAAACAGAACTCTAATTATGATCCTTTAGTTAACACCACGATGAAAATATTTGTTCAAGCCTACTTAGTTTTCAATTGTTCTACTTATAAATGTTATCGAAATTGATTCGGAAGAGAAATAAAATCTGCTTTGAGTTTTATGAATTATACAAAGTTTCTCACTTTTCGGTCACCACTCAGTACAGTGAGGAAAGATCTATTCGATTATTTCACTAAACCAGATTAGTATGAAAACTCATCATAAGCAGTATATGTAAGATTATTTTATTATAAGCTAAAACAAAAAAAAATGAATGAAATGAATGAGGAGAAAAATAGACAAAAATAAATTTAGAAAAATTACAATAAAAAATATGTTTTAGGTAATGCTTTTCATAATTCTAAACTCATCCTTTGTAACCCACATCCACTTTATTAAAGAGAACGAATCTCCATTCGGCAAATGATGAAAGCACAACAGGATATCTTATCGAGCGAGCAGAGTTTTCCGAATAAGCATTCAACAAAACATGATTATAGTAATAAGTGGATATCCTGAACGACAATGCCTCACATCCGGCACACATTCCGGTAGCGTGTAATGCGATAACCGAACTCTACAAGCAATAATCCTCAAGTGCAAACAAAGCATTGATACTATCATCATCAAACTTCGAGTCCTTCCTTTTGCTCGTTCGGCTAACCGATATGAGAGAGCGCTGACTTGCTTGCTTGCTTCTGGCAATAATAATTACTTTTACGAACTTACACGCCGCCCCTCGATCGATGATGAAGATGAAGGTGGAGAGGACGGAGGATGGATCGAAAGAATGGCGTATCCCTTTTCACCATTCAAGTCAAAATCCATTCGCCGATTGGCTGAGTTCTTATCTGAAAATAGCAAAAATAAACTCCCGCTCATCTAGTTCAGGCTTGTACGATCCAATGGATTCCCCTTTCCCCACCATTTCACCCGGAGGCTCCTTCCATTGTGCTTCAGGAACCGTATACTACAGATTGGATTGCCGGAGTCCGATAGCAATGTCAAAATAACATGTTATTCTTATCGTGATTTTAAATAAAAGGTCATCACTTTTCACCCTCTTTTACACCGCAGCCAGCAATGGGTGTGTGGGTTGAGAAAACCAATAGAAGCGAAAAACATAGAAATGCTACATAAAAAGGATCCCGATAAGAAATAGCCGAGCTTCACATGCACATGTCATGTTCGATGATAGCAATTCCATTCTCTAGCTTCGGGCAGTTTTAAGTGAACCCCCTTCCGTGGCGTGGGTGGTTGGCTTGAGGGATGCAAGTTCAGCAGGGTGTATGTTTTTGGTAGCCTTCTCTATCAGCTGGATTCCATCAGTCGTAATGAATTGTTTGGATCAAGCAGTGGGAGTCTGTTGTTATCGAAACAATTATTGGTTATTAAAATCTGGAATTTGAACAACAGGCAAGATTTTTTTATTAGAATCACTTTCACTTATTTTTTTAAGATTTGAAATTGGATTTTCATGACCTATACTGCATAAACTTTTGACTGAGGGTGAAAATCATACTTCGCATTGCCAACAAATGTAAAGTTTTTAACAATTCAGTATTTGGAACGCCCAAAGCTTTTTTTTCATGGGGGTTCAAATTTTAAATCCAAAAACACCCTACAAAACATTTAAAAAAGTCAAAATACAATATCAACTACAGTTGATCGGAAACTGGTAAAGAGCTCATTATCATCTTATGTCTTCAAGTCAAGATTTATATAAATATCTTTAAATAATTTATGATCCTTTTTAAAAAAGTCAATAACAGAAAAAATTATAATTTAAAAAATCAGACGGAATATAACAAAAAATGAAGTCAGATTTAAAAAAATATATAAAACTTCAATAAAGGGTGATAATTTGATCAATATCAACTTGACATATTTCTTTATTTCTCCTGAACACCCCTCATTTTGAAGATGTGTGTGTGTAGAATGTTGCTCCTATTTTGATTTTGGAATGCACTCTTCAGTTGTCAAAATGCCGTCCAAAGAAGAAGAGCAGCGTATCAAAATCCGAGCTACTCGCACGCAAAGCTGGCAAAATCGCTAAAAGTTGCCAAATCAACCGTTAAAAATGTAATTAAAGTGTTTGGGGAACGTTTGTCGGCAGCCAGGAAGTCTGGATCGGGGGGAAATCGAAAATCGGAAGCCGCTGAGACGACAAAGAGAGTTGCCGGTAGTTACAAGCGAACCCCTAACTTCTCTCTCCGAGATGCCGCAAATAAGCTGGGTGTATCGTCTACAACCTTGCATCGAGCCAAAAAACGAGCCGGACTATCGACTTACAAGAAGGTACCCAGCAAACATTTATGAAGGTATAATGCAGGAACAGCAGAATTATTCAAACAAATATACCTGATAAAAAGATTGTATTAAACTTACCAAAATAGCATATAGCTACAAAAGTGGAGGCGATATATCTACAATGACAAGATTCCAACGATTCGATTTTCCAAAAAAAAAGCAAAATAAACGAAAAAAAAATCCTCACCCGAGAGTTGAACTCCAGCCCTCCGAGTTCGCAGTCCGGTATCTTACCATTATGCCAACTCATCAGTTGGATCATCGCTATAGCTCTATAGGTGAGATTTTCTTTTTACGAACCGGTGAGACCGGAGAGAGTGTCAATTGAAGGACCGCCCATTTATCGTAAATCGGTTCACTCTAATCGTTAATGTTGAATTAGTATACTCCCAACGTTTTGGAAACATATTTACGAATTGACTAAACTGCTATCCGACTCAACTATTTTTGGGCAAAGCTTGTCGTAAATGAATGATAGAAAAAAACTCAATACCAACATGTTTACGATAGTTATTGAAAATGTCTTAATATTCGATTTGGATTATCATTTCTATTACGATTTCATGTTAGCTGGGTAGTGACTCCAAATTACGATGATAAACAAAATACGACGGCCAAAGCGCGATCCCGGAGGCTGTACACGACGATGCTGACGAAGTTTGACTGCGTGGTAATGGACGACGAAACCTACGTCAAAGCCTACTACAAGAAGCTTCCGGGACAGGAGTTTTATACCGCAAAAGGAAGGGGAAAGGTAGCAGATATTTTCAAGCACATGGCACTGTCAAATTTCGCTAAGAAATATCTGGTTTGGCAAGCCATCTGTACCAGTTGCAGTGGCTTGAAAAGCAGCATTTTCATAGCTTCCGGGACTGTCAACCAAAAAATTTACGTGAAAGAGTGTTTGAATAAAGTCTGCTGCCTTTCCTGAAGAAACACGGTTGTTCCGTACTGTTTTGGCCGCATTTGGCATCTTGCCTACGGTAAAAAGGCCATGTAGTGGTACGCCGCCAACAACGTGCAGGTGGTTCCCAAGAACAAGAACCCTCCCAACACGCAAGAGCTCCGCCCAATTGAGAAAAACTGGGCTATTGTCAAGCGGAACCTTAAGAAGACCAAAAAACTGCTAAGGACGAGCAGCAGTTCATTGCAAACTGGCTTTCTGCGGCGAAGAAGGTGGACAAGGTGGCTAAAGCGTAAAGCCCGGCAATTCGGATTTGGAAAAGCGGAAGCCTAACTGAATATTTTTCCTGAATTTTATACTAATTAAACTTGAAAAAGAAATTTAGTTTGATTTTTTCAATAAACGATTTCGCCGATTTACATGCGTTTTCCCTTGACCAAATTTTGACCGTATCACCCTTTATTTTCAAACGCATTCCATTCAGATAAGCAATTGATGTTGAAAGACAGTGATAGCAGAGAACTAAACGTTCAGCTATTGGTTCGTGGAAACACTACAACCTGAAATAAACCTGAGGTCCCTCTGCTTTTGTATCACTTTCTAGCGTCTTGTGAAGTAGTTTAGTTAATTGATTTTACCACCTCGTAGCGTAGCAGAGAGAACGGAAACAAGAAAAACTCGACCAATCATAACAGAGCGCAACGTCGTCGTCGTCGTCAGTGCTAAAAGCAAACCAAACAATTCAACGACAAACAAGGATCGATCCCTTCCTGGCATCCAGTTCTGTAGCGTGACGGAAACGCCCACGTGACAATCGTTAAAAGTACCCGTACGTGTGTGACCCCGAAGATTGCAGCAAAAATTGAAGAAGGTATGGCGGTGACAGACAGTGCGGGTGCAGATGATGTTGATGATGCTGATGCTGATGACGGTGAACCGGTTCAGTGATTTGCCAGGTCACTAATCCGTGTTCCATTATGACGAGTAGTGTAACATTTTTGCTCCGGTGTTCATCCGTTATACCGTTTCTGTTTCGTTTTCACACTGCTATTTCTTTGCAGCAGCGTCGGCACTAGGAACCTATAGGATCTAGAAATGATTTGACTCTTTTCAAAAATAAGTATGTAAAAAAGAATACGACTCTTAGACCCCCATTCTTTTTTACAGTTAATTGATTATTTATTGGAAGATGTCCGTTACGATAGTCGTTACCAACGCTAAAAATTATACCAGTCAACCGTTTCAGCAGTAGCTTAAAAAGGATCAACAGAAGGGTACTACAGCAAAAGTAAACGGCTTCGGCAATTTTCCGACATCTTCCTTGGTACAGTCGAGTCTGAATAAGCGAAAATCCAAGGGACCGAACATTTTTAAGAAGTTATTCACTTATTCAGGTTCTCCTGATCGATCTTAACGCATTTAGTCACTTTGTACCCAACCGTTTGCCAGTTTTGTATTGGGTTAAGTGTTGCCAGTTTGAACATTTTGTTGTTAATTTTTAATAGTTTTTCGCGGATAAAACTGTAATAAGGGATGAAAACTCAATTAATTTTTTTTTTTGGTTTCTATCTTGAACAAGTAAGATGTGTTTTAGAATCCGTTATGGTCTTTTTTTATTAGTTGATACCACAGGTGGTAAATCCTTTTTAAGGGTTGCATTCCAAGGCACGGTGAGCGACCGAGACCCCCAGAATGCTACTCTGGGGCCTCTGGTCATAATTCCCATCCGGATCTGCATTAAAGGCTGTATCCAAGATGGGAGACCAAGTCCGCGCTTAAGCGCTCATCGGCAAACTCAATTTCAATTCAAAACTATAGCGTATATACCCCGCCTCTTGTTACGATTCAAGACTAAGGACCTCTCCTCTGACGACTCGAGGTCCGGCTTTTCTTTACTCGTAGCTCGAGGCTCGCTTGGTTTGCACGAGCACGACTATCGTACGCTCCGCCTCTGTTCGAGACCACTGCAAGACACCAATAATGACTTCTCCCCTAACGACTCGAGATCTTGGCTCCACTTGGTTTGGCTTGAGGCCCACTCATCTTTGCCCATCCGTGTGCCGAATCAAGAGCAGCTTATCCTGGACCCGAGCCTGTCACAGTAGACTGAGTCGATTTGGGGTCATTTTTGAATTTCCCAAACCCTGGGGTCTTAAAAGCTTCGTCTTGGTCCAAAACTCATCCATGGTTTTTTGCAGAATTTTTAAGTAACGTTTACATGAGTAAATTTGAACTTTTAGGTTTGTATGGAAAAATTGAATATTTTGTACTGGAAAATCAACATCGTTTTTGTTTCTTCTGTGGAACTGAGCCAGCTGATGGTTGTTGTGCCAATTTATAAAATTCCTTGAAGAAATTTTCCGCTGAACAACTTTGTCGAAGACCTTAACTTCGTATCTTATTAGGCAAAAAAGTTATTAGCAGTTTAATAGGGGTATGTCTTTTCACATTGATAAACAGTAAATTAAATTGACATCACTGCAGGGTGCCTATCGAGGTATTGCATGACTACTTTTCATCCAATACTTCGAGTAGCTAATCCGACGGCGACGTGAGACCACTCTACCCGCGAGTACTCCGCGACGTGAATACTCTTCCCCCTACGAGTTCGGCTGCGGAGAAGGTAATGTCTTATCCCCACAGCCTCCGTTGCAGAGGGCGCGTTCGACTCGAATTCTCCACTACGGTAAAGTTGGAGGTATCCTACACGCAGACGCGCGACGTACCAGGCAACTCGGCATATGTTAAAGGTAGAGTCTTATCTTTGTACGCTTTGCTGCCAGGATCGGACGCACACTACTCAAATGCTACCCGATGAAGGAGCCACCCTACACCGGTCGCAGACTGGTGCTGGTTCCAACTCCTGCGAGTGAACCCATCGCTGACCACGCGCCAAGTATTGGCATCCTGACACATCCTGACGCAGGCGGCAAGCATGTTAGCGCGTACCCCTTCGAACCTCGGACAGTTGAACACTACGTGCTCTGATGTCTCTACTGTGTCATCGCAGGTTGGGCAGAATGGCGAGGCCACGTGCCCAATCCGATGGGGGTACTGCATGAAGAATCCGTGACCAGTCAAGAACTGTGTCATGCAGAAATCCACCTCTCCATGTCTCCGGTCCATCCAGGATCCGACGTTAGGGATCAAACGATCACTCGCCAGGACCCTCCTTCTGTTGCAGCGGATCGCCGTGTTATTCGACATGACCCGTGAGAGGGCTGCTGTCGCCATTGCCGCTCTTTTAACACGTTCGTCGCCACGCTCATTTTGGTAGTTTTGCTAGCCGGGCCCAAAGAAATTTTCAGAGAGAGAAAGCAAAGAGGGAGAACTCCCATATTTGAAACGTGTGGCGAAGCTGAGCGGTAAAATCAAGTAAGAGAGCGTCACCTGCTTTTTGATGTGACGGGGCCCCCCAGGAAATACACCCGTCTGCCGAATATGGGTGACGTGGCGACGAACGTGTTAAAGGCGTAGTCGACGTAGGCCGTAAAGCTCAGCCGGTCGTCGATCATCATCCCCAGGTACTTGATCGAACGCTTGGATTCGATTGCGCACGGTTCAGCTGCAATCGTCCCTGATTGTGCTGAAATCAGTTTGGTGATCAGCACCATCTCGGTCTTGTGGTGAGCCAGACCCAAGCTCTTGGAGTGCATTCAACTTTCCACCTTCTTAATAGCTACTGTGGCGAGTAGCTGGACCTCTCCGGTTGTTGGGCCCGATTCCAGGAGAACCACATCGTCGGCGAATCCCACAAGTCTCCGTTATGGTCTAGAGCAGTGGTTTTCAAAGTGGTCCCTACCGCCCCCATGGGGGCGTTGAGAGCTTTCAGGGGGGCGGTGAGCTCAATTTTGAAATTTGGGTGGCGTTGGAAGGGTTCAGGGGGACGGTGAGGTCGTAATTCACATTTACAAATCTCGAAACAACGTAGATTTTTAATAACAACGAGTAAATCCGATGCCAAACAATGAAATTACATTACCAAACTAAACATCAGGCTTAAGACTAAAATATCGATAGCTGCAAGAAAATTTTTGTTGGAGTATCTCATTTTTTTTTCTTAAAATGTATTTAAACGATTGTTGGAATAAGAATGTACGCTCAACATGTTGATCTCACAGTTCTTTCTCAGCCTTCAGCGAAACCAGTCGATTTTCTGATACCTGCTCTTGCTTAATAAAGACTAAAAAAATATTTTTCGAATGCATTCCAATGCTTGGTAGTGCGTTTAATCATGAGCCCGTCGCCCGGTGATCGACCGGACCGTACTCTTCCGGAGTTGCTTGACCCAACAAATCTACATGCGAAGTTTTATTACCTGTTTTTACGTGCTTTGGATGGACACAGTTTACCAAACAACCCGTTCCTGATTGGACGATCCATTGAAAAACAAGTGGGAAAAATCGAAGGAGCTTTATTTGACCGCAACAAGAAATGCACCTTCTGCACCTTTGACCCCTTCTCCTAATCCTAATTCCTTCCAACCACCCCTCCCTAGTAGTGTTTAGATGAAATTAAACAAGCTCCCCGGCACATGAAAACTTTTGTTAAGTAATATGCCTAATAAATTTTATCTAATCAAACAACAAATCAACATATTAATCTTGTTTTGTAAAATAATTTTGGGTTATACTTTATAAGATTAATTTTAGAATGCAATGCTTGATAATGTTTGATAAATCTGCTAAACAGAAAAAAACCTTCGAAAAAATCTGTGTTAAAAGGAGTCATCTGTGATTTAGTGATAGCTTTTTGGAACGAAAATATGAAAGAATTATTTAAGGCAAGAGAAAATTTATTTTAAGTTCTTACTTGTTTATTGTTATTTCAATTGGTTGAAGAAATGATTTGTGCCATTGGATTGCTATGGATAAACTTTTAATCTATTCGGTTATCACTAACATTGCCGGAATTCAGTTATTCGTATCTAATTTAAACTTCAGACCTGTGAATGCTGCATAACTTTGAACAGGACACAATTTCAGAAATTATACTGTTTTTTACTTTATTTCATCGGTTGGATAGTAATAAGTTTGTATTCAATAATACAAATTAATGGTGGATAAAGAATTTTTTTGCCACTATTTAAGACAGGAAGATGATTTTATATCAAAACAAATCAGTTTAAGTAATTGTCCAGGAAACTTTGCAATTATGTTTCGGAAAAATTTGCATTTTTATTTTGGAGGAAATAGTGGGTAAATAAAATTCTCTTAATCTGAAAAATCACTAGATAGAGTTTGAAATATGGAGATTTGTTCGACATTGTTAAATCGAAATCGACATTATTTACCCTTATAATAACCCCGACCCCTTGGCTCTGAGGGCCTTAAATAAATTTGAATGAATTTTGAGATAATTCTTACATCAACATAAATTCTAAAGCCAAAGATTTATCAACGATCCAAATTATCATTCATTAAGATTTTGTAAAAGTTTGCCCAATGCCCTGCAGGGGGGCGTTGAGCTCAAAAATTTTTCATAAGGGGTTGGTTAGTGAAAAAAGTTTGAAAACCACTGGTCCAGAGTCTAGACGAATCGGAGGGTAAGGAACACATGAATGCAAATGAAAAAGAAAACCAAAATTTTAGATCGAGAATGTCAATTTTTTCGAAGTTCCAAACCAAGCCAAGAAAAAAAAACTCTCACCTATAGTAGTTTTACATTCTCTTTTATGAAAAGTTTTATGCCAAGAAAGGCATGACTTCTCTCAAGTCTCAACTATCCAGGTTCGACTGTATATTTTTCTTCAAAATTTTCCTTGTTCTTCCAGACTTTTCTGAAAAATAGTTGGGATCTCTGTCCGGGATTCGCAGTGACGAACAGAAGAGTGGCTTTCAACCGAAACTCCCATCTCTCCGTTCGAGATGTCGCCAATAAGTTGAGAATATCGCCGACATTAGTGCATGAAGCTTAAAAACGATCCGGACTATCTACTTATAAGAAACCCACGCCAAGGCAGACTTCTGACATCTTTGGGGATAAGATTACTACACAGCAACCAGATGGGGAAAGGCGACAGACATTTTCAAGCATATTAAACTATCAAAGTTTGCCAAGAAATATCTCGTTTGAGAAGCTTCCTATACTTGAGCCTTGTAAGAGCAAGTTCACTGGTGTTGGGAAAAAGTGGTAGAAATTATGACATTTTGAAAATTTTGCCATGTAAAAATGTTTTCAAGATCTTTGGGCGTTGTATTTTTTTACAACACTGTTTCTATTTCAGCCATATGTGATAGAAATATTGCTATTTTTTGAATCAAAACAATCGAAAGATTCCTTTTAATTAAACCACGGTAAATGTAAAGTTCATATACCAGTATTTCGATAGCAACTTACTACCTTCTTCAGTGAACGTTTTCGATTGATGAATGTGTAGTGATGCGCGAGCGCTCAAGAGCCGCTCATTTGAACCGGTTCTTCAAAAAGAACGAACGACCCGTGGCTCTTAAAAAAAGAGCCGCGGTTCAAAAATGAACCGTGACCCGCCGCTGAACACCGATTGAAATATTTAACCGCTACAATATGCAAGAGCGGAAAGTGGAGAGCCGTCCGTTCTTCGAATCAAACGAGTCACGGTTCGTTCGTTCTTTCCAAAAGAGCCGGTTCAAATAAACAGCTCTTGGTTGCTCTCCCATCACCAAACAAGCAACACAAACTGAAGAGCGGAGAACAGCAGAAATCCGTTCGTTCGCTCTCCCGAACCAAAAGAACCGAGGTGGGTGGTGGGTGGTTAAAAAGGAGCTACAGGACGGCTCGAAAAAAAACCGAACAGAGCATCCGAGCCGAGCCGTTTATTTGATCAAATTGAACGGCTCTCCATACTCCGTTCTTGCCGTTCAGATTGTGAACCAGAGTTGAGCGAGTCGCGGTTCTTTTTTGAGCGGTTCTTTTTTTAGCGGTTCTTTTTTGAGCCGTTCTTTTTCGAGCCGTTCTTTTGCGAGCCGTTTTTCGACTCTTTTTTGAACCACCACCCAGCACGGTTCCTTTGGTTCGAGGGAACGATCGAACGGCTTTCTGCTGTTCTTCGCTCCTCAGTCTATGTTACCTGTGATTTGATGGGCGAAGGACCAAAAGCTGCTAATTTGAAGCAAAAGCAGATAAACACACAAAAGAGGGATGCGCTGGATTCTTTGATTTTTCACCCATATCTCGTCTTCCGTATACGTATTCGTATACAAAATTAACAAAATTCAGACACTCGAAAAATGTGAGCCTATAATGTAATTTTAACTTTAATTTGGGTAATGTGAGAAAGCTGCTAAAGTGTGCTAGAGATAAATGAACGAAAACTGAGGACTCCAGCGGACATGTTTCTGTGTAATTGAACATGTTTTTTTAATAACATTAAACATTAATCCCGATTATATATTCGTAGTAGAAGTTTAATACGTAATGTTGCTTTGAATTTAGCACTTTTAAAAAAAGTAATTAATAGTTTTCATTAAAATGCTAGATATTTTAAAATATTATTAACAATTTCATAATATTTATTCAATGCTCAAAAATATTTATGGAGTGAGTATGTCCACGTGGACATGACTCAAACTCCTACCCCCCTCTACATGGAAATTTCCAAACCAACCCCCCCACGCCCTTCCCTTAGGTTGACCACGTGGTATGTGAACGGCTCCAGTGTTAGCCGCGTGACACGGTTCATTTTTGAGCCGTTCAAATGAACCGGCTCATTGAATTGAGCGAACGGCTCTGAGCCGCTCATTGAAATGAGCCGTTTTGCCCACCTCTATGAATGTGTATCGTTTCCCTCCCTTATATTGTCCGGGTTAGGTAAGCTACTACTAGGTAGCAAAAACCTCCGAATGCTCGGCAGTTGTGCCGTTGTCTGTTTTTTGGTCTACTTAGCCTATTCTGGGTGTTTTCTGGTAATGCTAAATTATTTTCTACCCGTTTTTGGGTCATTTGGAGGAGACTCTAGAAAATCAAGATTTATTACCCGAAAAATGGTGGAGATACGTCGATGACATTTTTTGTGTAGTAAACAAAGATTTTCTAGAAGAACTTCTAACATCCATAAACGGTTTGCATAAGAATATTAAGTTCACTTGCGAAATAGAAGAAGACAGGAAATTACCTTTCCTGGATGTTCTGGTAAGGAGAGATGATGGCCTATTCCAATTCGAAATCTACAGAAAGCCGACATACACCATGAGGGTAATACCGAGCACCTCGAACCACTCGTTCCAGCATAAGATGGCGGCGTTCCACCACATGATCCATCGGATGAACTCCATTCCCCTATCAACTGAAGGAAGAGAAAAGGAACTTCAATATATTTTCCAAACGGCTAATAAAAATGGATACCAAAGTAGATTCATTCAAGCCATTATAAGGAAGAAAGAAAGATTGCTTCAACGGAAATCTTTCACTTCTTTAACTCCTATTAAGAAGGAGATTCAACGAAGGTCCATGGAATTCAACAGTGTCAACGCAGTCGAATTGCGACACAAGTTGACAAAGTTCGATATTGAACTAGTGTTCACTAGCTCTAATAATCAACTGAAATCCATCTTAGGATCGACAAAAGATCCAGTGGAGCTCCTTCATAGATCTGGTGTGCACAAAATCAGTTGTTCCGACTGTGATAAGGTGTACATTGGACAAACCAAAAGGAAGTTGATTGATAGATTCGAGGAACACATGGCTATAGCTAGATCTGACTCAAAGAAGAAAATTCTTCCTTCACAGAATCCTAGATCTGCAGTAGCTTTACACATGTGTGAATCTGATCACTCTATTGATCGAGGAAATGTCTCGCTGATCCGGTCTTTGAATAGTAATTCGCTTAAATTGGATGTTGCTGAAAGCATTAAAATCTTCGATGAAAAATCAGTTCATCTCTTAAACGGAGACACCGGACCAGGGCACACTTGGTTGTTCAAATTCTTAGGTAAAAAGAATTTACCTGACAATGCCCAAAACCGGGTAGAAAATAATTTAGCATTACCAGAAAACACCCAGAATAGGGTAGGTAGACCCAAAAAACAGACAACGGCACAACTGCCGAGCATTCGGAGGTTTTTGCTACCTAGTAGTAGCTTACCTAACCCGGACAATATAAGGGAGGGAAACGATACACATTCATCAATCGAAAACGTTCGCTGAAGAAGGTAGTAAGTTGCTATCGAAATACTGGTATATGAACTTTTCATTTACCGTGGTGAATTAAAAGGAATCTTTCGATTGTTTTGATTCAGTTGAATCATTCAACCAAGTAGGCTCATATCACAACAGAGCTATTTTTGCATCACAGCATGCGAAAACACAACACGTGTTGTAAAAAAACTAGAAGGCCACAGATCTTGAAAATGTTTTTGCCTGGCAAAATTTTCAAAATGTGCCGAAAGTGTCGAAACTTCTACCACTTTTTCCCAACACCAGTGAACTTGCTCTAAAGCGACATTTTGGTTGCATCCGGGACCGTCAACCAGAAAATTTACGTAAAATAGTGTCTTCAAAAGCGTTTGCTGCCTTTCCTTAAGAAACATGACTTTTTTGTGCTGTTTTTGCCGGATTCGGCATTGCCATTATGAAAAAAGGCCTTGGAGTGGTATGTTGCTAACAACATTCAGGTTGTGCCCAAGAATAAGAACCATCCACCACACCAGAACTTCTCCCAATAAAAAAATATTGGACGATAGTTAAGCAAAACTATAAGAAGACCCAGAAAACTGTAAGCAGCGATAAGTAGTTCTAGGCAAACTAGCGTTCTGCGTCGAAGAAAGTGGATAAGGTGACTGTACAAAATCTGATGACAGGCGTCAAACGAAAGTCTCGCCAATTTGGACTAGATCGACCGGAATCTTAACTGAGTATTTTTTACGTCTTTTATACGTTTTGAACTTCAAAAAGATAGATAGGTATTTTGTTTCTTAGTAATAAAATAATCGACTTACACGAATTTTAGTTTGATCACTTTTTGATCCGAACAACCCATATTGAAATAAATTTTTTTAAGCGTTGGTTTTGACCAAATAGAAAACTTTTAAGACAATAGACGAAAAAATTTCCCGTATGTATGGGTAGCATGCTGATATTAAGCCGACTCCTTCTCAGATACATAAATATTCTTCACAAAGATGAACATCAAGGTAGAATTAAGTAAAATTATCTTAAAAATTAAATCTTTTTTTGTTAGTTGACTGGAAGTAGAACTTTAGCTTTGTAACCAAACATCTACCCCCGGGTACAAATCTGCCCAACACACACTCCGGGTGACCCAGCGAGTGAAAATATTGTATTTGCCCGGAAGCGGAAGTCTTACTGGCAGACAATACAAAAACAAAATAGGATTAGTGAGCATTGCTACATTCATAATCTGCGCCGTATCTTGTCGTTAGGACACAATCTTTTTTTTTGCGTCCATTCATTGCCAGCTATACTCCATATCTTGCCATACAGATCTGACTTTTTATCGTATCGGTGTTCAGTCCGGGCTCCATTTTGGTGCTGGCTGGCGTATGCGGTGATTACGGGGAGCTACCTTTGCCGGCTTTATCGTGATGAAACTTTGTCGGGAGAAAACAACACGTTAGATAGCTGGGAACAACATCGTGGATAGGGCAAAAACTGTTCCCTGATGGAGCACGATACAACTTTCCACTAATGACAATTTTATTGAGTAGTATATTAATGATTCTGTTCAAACCTCCAGAAAGAGAGATTTTGCAGAAATCAGTTTCTTTGCGCAGTTTTCACAGTACAGCGCAATGGTAAGAGATGTAATTTAGAGTTGATAATTCTTGGGCTGAGATGAAGGTATCATTTGCACAAAACAACAAAAATTGTCATTGTTGTCGTGTTTGTACTAAACTTTACGTTATTATATACAAGATTGCTTTCTTCATATCAATAACAATCCTACTAACAGTGCATTGAATAAGACCATTCAATTTTGGTTGCTTTGGATGAAGACCAGTGTTTTCTATACTTGTTGGAATAATAGGTACCTTTCAAATAACTTTTTTGTTAACTGTGAGACATTGTTATATGTTGATGAGAGATTATTTACAAAAACCATAGACACTCAATTACCTATGCAAAATTCAATTGAAATGTGAATGAAAAATGACAAACCGCTAAACCAACCAACGCAACTTTGAGCAGAAAAAAAAAATCAAATCATGAGGCACCTCGCATTTCCCGTTGCTGAAATGATGTTTCAAGCATTCATCCACAGTGTACGACTCGTGTCATTTAATTACGAAGGCAATTAGGCGCCTTTGGGAACTTTCCCGGTGATGGTTGATTTTCTCTTTTTAGAAATGCTCCCCGGCTTTTAAATGTTGCGATTCGAGCACATGGATGTTTGAAAACATGCCCCCTCTGCGCTACCTGTTTTTCACGATGAATGAAAAGCTGATGGAAAGCAGGATGTCCTAGCTCAACCGTACCATCTATTCATTAGGTAACTTCAGAGACGACGAATACATTCTACATTGAATCGGCTCGAGTCGAGCAAATGTGAACAATGGCGGTTCAAGTTCGAAGATGGAGTCCTATATCACAGTCGCAGCCTACTGAGAGAATTGACACCTAATGGTGAACATCGTTTCTTTGAATGGAGAGTCTTTCGAATGTCACAATTCAAGGAGGTTGTTTTTTTTTGTAGTTAATGGAATCGCTGCTCATGTTGTCAATTTGCGATTAAGCTGTCGAACAATATGTTTCGGGAGGCGGAACTCTGTGAGATTCATTGTAAGCTAGGACTACTGTTAAAAGTATACATTTTCAAATGATTCATTGTGGGGGCAAATGATGCCAGTAAGAGAAAAATCTAGTTAAACCTTTACTGCAGAATCATAATTCAAGCAGTAACAGATGAGGGAAAAAAATGTCAATGGAAATAACTAAATTAACCTATTACAAAGCAATGTATCCTAAAAACTTGTTTGTTGTTGTTTGTTTTTTTGTTTTAGATTTCAATATTCTAACTGCTTAAGTGTTGAAAATGAGAAGAATTTTATTTTAATTTTAATTTTTCTTATAACAACTGCTTATTGAATTCTTAATGCATTGAAATTCTTTCAAATCTCAAATCTGGTTAGATTTAGCTAAAAGACGCAGAAATTCCTATTATTTTGAATTTAAAAACCAAAGCAATTCGTTGCTGTTCTGGCAGATTCGATTCACTAGAACTTGTACATGATATTATATATAATTCAAGTGCTCAGCAGAACGTACCAGCTTTGTTTGGTTTTGGAAAAAAGTGCCTTCAGTTTTGTTTTTCTTTATTGAGAGGATTTTTATTGACTTTCGTTCCTTTTGCAACTTTTATATTTCGACGTCTATACAGACTCTGCCTATCCTACAATCTTATTTTTATTTATTTACATAGTATTCCGTCTTACGACATAACTTGACGAACATAATTCCTAAAATTCACTCGGTCCATGGCAACCGCTCTCCAATTTCTCGGGCACCCCACGTTCGCCAGATCACGCACCACTTGGTCTAACCACCTCGCTCGTTGCGCCCCCGCTCGTCTTGTTCCTACCGGATTCGTAGCGAACACCTGTTTTGCAGGACAGTCATCCGGCATTCTCGCAACATGTCCCGCCCAGCGTATCCGGCCAGCCTTCACCACCTTCTGGATACTGGGTTCGCCGTAGAGTCGCGCGAGCTCGTGGTTCATCCTTCGCCTACACATTCCGTTCTCCTGTACGCCGCCAAAGATGGTTCTTAACACTCGTCGCTCGAATACTCCGAGTGTACGCAGGTCCTCCTCGAGCAATATCCATGTCTCGTGCCCGTAGAGAACAACCGGTCTAATAAGCGTCGTATACAGGTTACACTTCGTGCGAGGGCTAAGTCTTCTCGACCGCAGTTGCTTGTGGAGTCCATAGTAGGCACGACTTCCGCTGATAATTTGCCTCCGGATCTCACGGCTGGTGTCATTGTCTGCGGTCACCAGTGAGCCGAGATAGACAAAGTCTTCGACTATCTACAGCTCGTCGCCGTCGATCGTGACCTTGTTATTACTGGATAAGCGGGTTCGGTCGGCCTCGGATCCGCACGCCAGCATGTACTTCGTCTTGGACGTATTAATCATCAACCCAATCCTTCCTGCTTCGCGTTTCAGTTTGCGGTAGATCTCCTCCACCGCCGCAGATGATCTGCCGACTATATCAATGTCATCGGCAAAGCAGATAAGTTGACTGGATTTGTTGAAAATCGTGCCCCGCATTTCGCCCACCGCTCGTCGAATAACACCTTCTAGCGCCACGTTGAACATCATGCAGGATAGACCATCACCTTGTCGAAGCCCCCTGCGCGATTCGAATGAACTCGACAATTCACCCGAAATCCGCACACAGCACTGCGTTCCATCCATCGTCGCCTTGATCAGTCTGATCAACTTCCCGGAAAAGCCGTTCTCGTCCATGATTTTCCATAGCTCGTTACGGTCGATCGTGTCGTATGCGGCTTTGAAGTCGATGAATAGATGGTGCGTAGGGACTTGGTGTTCACGGCATTTTTGGAGGATTTGCCGTAATGTGAATATCTGGTCCGTCGTAGACCGTCCCTCCATAAAGCCGGCCTGATGACTTCCCACGAATCTGTTTGCTTGTGGCGTTAGGCGGCGGAGTAGGATTCGGGACAACACTTTGTAGGCGGCATTGAGGACAGTGATCGCTCGGTAGTTCTCACAGTCCAATTTGTCGCCCTTCTTGTAGATGGGGCATATTACCCCCTCCTTCCACTCCTCCGGTAGCTGTTCTATGTCCCAGATCCGGATTATCAACCGGTGAAGGCAATCGGCCAACCTGTCCGGGCCCATTTTGATGAGTTCAGCTGCGATGCCATCCTTCCCAGCCGACTTGTTTCTATTCAGCTGGCGAATGGCTTCCTTAACTTCACTCATCGTTGGGAGTGGCTCGTCTTCGTCGTTGGCTACGCCGGCGATGTACCTTCCCCCACCGTCTTGATCTCCTGCATGTGCGCCGTTCAGGTGTTCATCGAAGTGCTGCTTCCACCTTTCGATCACCTCACGATTGTCCGTCAGGATACCCCCGTCCTTATCCCGGCACATTTCGGCTTGCGGCACGAAGCCTTTGCGGGATGCGTTGAGTTTCTGATAGAACTTTCCTACAATCTTACACGGGGCAAAAAGTATAGTTTCATCAACAATATTCTACCTATATATATAGTATATATAGTTAGGCATTCAACTATATATATATATATATATTGCAGATTCAACAATATTGATATGGTTGATTTAACTATTATTATGATTGAATGAATTGTTCTTTTGTGATTGAATTCATGCGTTCAACTATGTATATGTACAGTTTTTTTTGTATTTTTCCTGCATTAATTTTTTTATTTTCATTTTGGTGTAATACATATTTTGTTTATTTGTTATAATTTGAAAGCATTATGGTTATGGTTACATTGAACAATATTATTTTCTTAGCCCTCAGCACATCAATGGTTTTTGCATGGTCCATTCATTTCTACTTCCGATGGAAAGCTAATCAATGCCACCGAACCCGGATTGGCCAACGATTCCTTCGTTTTGTCCTATGGGAGGAAAAATGTTGTCACAATTTTATTTAAACAAGCCAATGAATGCTTTCAATTATACCTTTACTAATCACTTTCTGTTTTTGCCATTAGTGATCACCTGGTGCTAAAGGGACACTAACAACCAGTGCTGAAAATTTTCTGAAAGCACTAATGATATTGACTGTGAGTTTGTTTCAGTGTTAAAAGCTCAAACTGAAATGAAAGGAATAGAAACGTCAACAAATATAAAAGCTTCTGATCGTCATTCTCATGCTTATGGAAAGTTTTGTGAATAAACGCTCACTCGCGAACCAGAACAAATAGTTTCACTCGACTGCTACGAAAGCGTCTTTCGCTTAGGCATATTCTGTCACTCACTGTATTCGATCAGGGAATGTTGCTTTTTCCAATCAGTGTCAGTGAAAGTTTCTGAAAATTTCAGTAGGCATTTGTTTTTGCCATTTTAACAAATTGGTATTCGAATAAAAACCGACTTGAAACCGCCAAGATTATACTTTTATTCAGAGAAGAACGGGATGTTATGGGATGAATATATGTAAATATTTTGGGAATTGAATTCATGGCAATTGATAGTAACAAAAATATGACAACTTGGGTAAAAATATGTCCATAATCTGACAAATAAGGCAATATTATGACAAATGTGGTAAAAATATGACAGAATTATGACAAAAATTTGACAATAAAGTGACAAAAATCCGACAAAACTATGTATTAAATATGACGAATGTGAATAAAAACATGACAAAAGTATAATAAATGTGGTGGAAACATGACATATTTAGACAAAAATATGTCACAAATCTGGAAAAATTCACAACAATGCGACAAATTTCACATTCGACAAAATTATGTTAAAAATATAAAAAACAAAACTACTATAACATGACAAAACAAGACAAAAATCAGACAAATGTACGAGTTCGCACAAATGTCGCAATCATGAATGCGCAGTTCAATTTAGTGCGCTGCGATTAATTTAATTGTGACATTAATCTAACAAATATGACAGAATATTACAAAAATTTTAAAAAAAAATTGACAAAACATGATAAAATTATGGCAAATGTGGTAAAAGTATGACAAAATGCTGACATTTGTCAAATTTTTATCATTTTATCATATTTCTACATAGTCGGATTTTTGTCATTTATTTCAAAATTAAGTCATATTTTTCAGAATTTTATCATAATTCAGTCATATTTTTCCAATTGTCATAGTTTTGTCGTGTTTTGTTATTTTATTGCCAATTTATAACATAATTTGATCATGTTTTGTCACTTTATTGACATATTTTTGTAATTTCATTGGCAATATTTGATCTTCAAAATGTGATATTTTTGTTAAATTTGTCAATTTTTTTAATAAATTTCGTGTTTTTATCACATTTTTCATATTTTTGACATGGTTGTGGCGATGCTTTTTAAATTATTGTTAAATTATTGTCATATTTGTCAGTTTTCGTTATGTTTTTGTCATACTTTTACCACGTTTGTCGTAATTTTGTCATGTTTTGTCATTTTATTGAAAATTTTTGTCGTTATTTTGTCATAGTTTTTTCCCCTTCTCTCCAACCTGAACACTTATTTCTCAACCCTTCACACCATTTGTTAAACACCCTTTTTTTGTTATCAAAATCCTTTAAAAAAGCGATTCCAGCAGCAGTTATTCAATTTCCCCAAGTCTTGCGAGCAAATTCGTTTAAGCTTTGTTACCGTTCAATTGAACTTGATGATATTGGAACGAAGCTTTCTTCACTTTCAGCATTGTTTTCCTGAAACTGAAAATGATGTTTGATATATCTTATGAACATGCGAAGAGCCTAAATGTATACTGACAACCAATGTGCCGATTCATGAATAAGTGTGCACATTGCTTTCGGGGTAAGGCTTTCTGTTCATTATCGGGTGAATTTACATGCAAATGAACTGACCGCAAGCTGCAAAAAATTCAATTGAATATTGAAAGCTGACACTGAAATTTTGCAGGCATGCTGACTACACTTAGGTATGTAGATAAATGTAGTGTTTAGATGTGTATGTATTTAAAAATCACACAATCAGTCATAAAAATAAAGTTGAATTTACTATATTTATAGTTCAATACCTAAAATCAATCATACATTTGTAATGGAATCTATCATATTTACAGTAGAATAAATAAAATCACTACACTTGAATCTATATCTATAAAAATGAATTTCTGTCTGTCTGTCTGTCTGTCTTTCTATCTGTTCCCTATAGACTCAGAAACTACTGAACCGATTTACGTGAAACTTGGCAGGTGGGGGAAGGTTTTGGAGGCCGGGGAAGGTTCCTATTATGGTTTGGGACCCCTCCCCCTAACAGGAAGGGGGGAGGGGCCTCCCAAACAAAAGACAATTTGTTGCATAACTCGAGAACCAATCAAGCAAATGGTATTAAATTTGGCATGGGGTGGTATTTGGGAACGGAGAATATTTCAATGAATATTAGGTACCCCTCCTTCCTCTCGGAGGGGTGATAGGAAGGGGGAAGGGGTGCTACCTTACAATTTTCATATAACTCGATAACTATTCAAGATATTGGAACCAAATTTGGCATGGGGAAGTATTTTGATACAACAAATATTTCAATGATTATTTGAGACCCCTCGCTTTTTGCAGTTGAAAGGGGGGGGGGGGGGCTCTTTCATATTTTTTACATAACTCAAAAAACTATAAAGTAAATAGAACCAAATTGGCATGGGAAGGTATTTGGATACGAAAAATATTTCTATGATTATTTGAGACCCCTCCCCCTTTCCAGTATAGAGATATAAAGGAAGGAATGGCCCTCTTTTTAATTTTTACATAGCTGAAATACTTATCAAGCGAAAGGAGCCAAATTTGGCATGGGCGGATTTTTGGGAACGTGACATGTTCTAATGACTGTTTGAGACCCCTTTCTTCTTCCAGCGGGGAGGGAGGGAAGTTCCATACAATTTTTATTGCACAACTCAAGAACTACAACAGCAAATGGAACCAAATTTAGCTTGGAACGATATTTGGGTACGAGAAATGCTTCTTTGAATATTTCGTATCCCTCAATCCTTCAAAAAGGTGAATGAAAAGGGGGAGAAGAGGTCTCCCTTACAATTCTCAGTATATCTGGAGATGTGATCGAGCAAATTTGAACCATATTTGGCATGTGAGGGTATTTCGATACGAGAAATGTTTCTATTATAAATTGAAGCCCCACCTTTTTCCAGCGGAAAGATATAAAGGGGAAAGGGGGGCTACCATACATTTTTTTTGCATAACTTGAAAATTGATAGAGCAAATGAAATAAAATTTGGTATCAAAAATTTTTTGAGTACAAAAATTACTTTTATGAATATTAAGTTCTCGCCCCTCCATTCAATGGGGCGAATGGAAGGGGGTAGGTACTTCCTTTCAAGTTTATGCATAACGCAAATAAAACCAAATTTGGAATGGAATGGTATTTCAATACGAGCAATTTTTTTTATGTCAAACAATTCCTTTCTTGCAGTGGGATGATAGAATTGGAAATAAAGGAAGGGAAGAGGAAAGCTAACATTTAACTTTGTATTACAGAATCCGAGAAATGGACAACACTTAACATGGAAAATTATTTTGTATGACTATGATTATCTGACACGCCATCCTCCTTTCAGTGAATAGGTAAATAGGAGGATGGAGGTGAACCCAATACAAGCATAAGTTCTCAATTTATGCTAACAAAGCCAACAAATGGAAAAAAAATATGGCATAGTAAGGTACTTGGTTGTAGCAATCCGAAACTCCAGCTGCAGCTCTCATTTTATAGCGGTTGCTGATGAATTATGATATATTTTGATTTAAAATAATGATGACAAAACAATAAAAATTGGAATAAATTCTGAAAATATCATTCGATTTTGAAAGGTGTAGCAAAGCATACCGGGTCAGCTAGTAATTCATATTTAAAGATAAATGTTTGAGGTCACTCAAAAATATATAGTTGAATCTATTATATTTATAGCTGAATGCCTTAAATCAATAATACAATTGTCGTTGAATTCATTATATTTACAGTTGAATCAATGATACCATAAAAATTTAATCCATCATATTTAAAGTGGGAGAGGTAAACCAGGAATTTTTAGTTGACTCAATTATATTTCTAGTAGAATGCGTAGAATCAATCATACAATTGGAGTTGAATCTATCATATTTATAGTTGAATCAAATATACTATTACAGATGAATACACCCCCCCCCCCCCCCCCCACTCCCACTCCCACCAGAGCGTCCAAAATTTCATTTCCAATAAAACTTTTGAGAACGATTAAAATGATTCAAGAGTAACAATCTCGACTCTGGACTCATGCCAAACCCTCGAAATCTTCTCCCAGGTACACAATTCTACTACAGATTTTCAAATATTTCTTATTGGTTGAAAAACATTTCGTCTCGAATATCAAATTTCAACAAGATTAAACTGAGCTTGCCAGATAGAATATGCTTTGACCGAATTATTACACTTTATTTGCAGAATCAAAAAACTTTGAATTAAGTCTTTAAAATTATGAATTTTGAAAACAATTCTGCATTTTTCTGCATGACTTTTATAGAATAATTTCCAATTTTGCATAAATATTGGCTGAATTTTGAGGAAAATTTTGAAATTAAATTGTCGGGTTGTAACCGTTTTGGGCAAAATCCTGAATCGAATCTTGTTTTGCATTTCAAACATAAATAGGAAACAATTACCATATTTGAAACTCATAATTTTGCAGTATGATAGAAAATATGCAAAAGTACAAACCATTAAAAGATTTGGATTTGAAATTTATTCTTTTAATTCTTTTTTAAAATTGTAATCAATTAAATTTCATAATGATGAAACAGTTTCGTCCTTCGCGATTTTTATTGTATCAACAAGTTGAATAACGAATGAATAAATAATGAAAGAATTGTAATGAAATCCAAAAGAATTCCGGTTGAGGGTTCTGATACAAATTTAGCTTTTTGGTTCATAATTCATAGACATTATTATCTAGATTTATATTGAAAAATCGTCCTTAAACTGAGAACTCAGTTTTTGAGCTCTGATTGAAAATGCATGATTCTGATTCTGAATTAAAATTAAAAATTCAGCTTCTGCTCTTAAGTTATGTTTTACCAACGATTTAAATATAAATGTGAGAATTCCATTACGGAATCAATTTACAAGACATCGCAGTTTTGTAGTCTTGATTCTTGATACTTAAAATAAGTTAACCACCGTTTAATTGAATTTTGTAAATTTATTTTCCGCATTTCGGTGAAAATAATTGTTCTTGGAGAAAGAATATCAGAAATCAAAATTGACAAGGATAGTTATTAAAAAAGGCAAAACTCATTTTAATATCTGTAAATTTTGTACTAAATTTTCTATTTATCTTTATCAATTTTCAATTTTGATATTTTTTGTCCAAGAATATACATTTTCACCGATATCCCGAAAATAAATTTTCAAAAGAAAATTAAGTTTCTTGTTTCAAAACTTAAATTTTACACTCTCTCAGAGTCTATTTGGTAACACCAACAAAAATAAATCACACATATAGCTAAATTTTAATTGTTTCGAGGATTTCATTACATTTAAAATCTAGATTTTATTCTAAAATAGTGATTCACAGGATACTAATAAAGCTAGCTTAACTATTTAAACTTTTTTGTTGACCATAGAACTTGTACCGAATCTTCAGGTGAAAATTCAGCTAGAAATATTTTTTATTGGTTTGTTTATCAACATTTTTTATATTGCAGACTCTTTAAACAAAAAGTGTTTCAAACTAATATTTAAATTTATATCACGCATAGAAGAGTTGATATCTTTTAAACATATATGATACATTTCACCAATGCTTAAAATGGTTATGCGTGTGGGCAAAAATAATTAGCTTTGAATTTGCTGATTTCATTCAAGAGAAAAATAAATTTTGCTTTGAAATGCAACCTTCAAAACCCTTCATCTATTCTTCTAACTCCAAAAAAAATTGGTAGCTTATAGGACTTATTTTCGAAAGTTAGGATCCAAAATAAATAACTTCTTATGCGAAATAACTTTAATCTGAATAAATAGATACAACCTACAATTTTTTTTCTTAATGTATGCATATTTCAAGCAAAAATGTTTTAGGGAAAAATTTGTCTCCAAAATCCCCCCATGAGCTGGTTCATTCTATAGCCCTCTTCATAGTTCATTGCGTAAAGTCAATCATGAGTTTGTAGCTGAGTCAGTAATATTTATAGTTGGATGCGGAAAATCAACTACGCTTGTATGATCGGTACAACCAGCTGAAATAATTAGCACAATTGTTTTTTTTTCTCCGTGCACTGTTGTCAATTGTCGAATAACATCATTATATAGTATGAGTTTACAACGAAAAAAAAATAAATAAATAAGTTGTAGTGAAAAACTGACAACATCATTATGTTTATTTCTTCCAAGCTATATAAGTGGGTCTTCTCACATTTGTGATTGTTGTACACTCGGATTATCCATACGTCATACACCGTTTAGCTTGGTCGTTGCGATCGCACTTCAACATAAAAAAAAATCCAGAAAAGAACTAACGAACATAGGTTCTAAATTATTTCGTTGAGTTTTCATAAAATATGTCTACGAAACAGGACACGGTATATGAGTCGATTTGGAAATTTCGAGAAATTACCATTTTGGGATCAAATAAGAAATGGAACGGGTACGACACGCATATCTTACTGGTACATTTTGATGCGGGAATTACTTAGCGATAGATTTGTAGCACCACTTAAACATCAAATCTTATAAAACAAAAATTCGTTTAACCTTTTTCACACCTTTTTACCACTAAGATCAATCTAACTTGAGGCTATGGAGGCACAAAATTGGAACTGTTTTGCGTGAATTATCATCAGGGAATTACGTTTTTCAAAGAGAAAACCAACAAACGTCATGCCAATTTTTATTGCACTCCCGCAAACACATCCAATCTTGATCATCGAGAACCCCATGTTCAATTTTTGATTAGCGATATTTGCAATATGATTTTTTCAATGAAATCACAGCTCATGTAATACAACAACAAAAAAACGCAACACGAGCATCTATTTAAACAGCATCACGCTCAGATGGAATGCAATCAGTTTCGATAATTACTTGATGGGAGTACAAAATTAAAAACTTCTGCAACCGTGCAATTTCTACATGAAATAATCCACTCAAATGCACTGATAAAATATTTTTATCCCTCCGGTTCCCGGAAAAAAAGTAGTGAGTAATATTTTCCTGGTGAAAAGCAATCATTGGAGTTATTTAAGTGACACACAATCGAACACACAGAAGGAGGAAATTTTACTCGTTAAGGTACACTCCTATGATTGTAAGTGCTGATTCTACAACATGATCGGGGTGACCATGAACACAAATGCTAAACATCAGATAGCTCTACCTGATTTTATTTATTGGAACATCAATTGGTAACCCTAGCACACTTCAGCATAAAAAGATTAAAAATGAAATCTTCCGAAGCTACCTTATCAGAACTTCCCCCAGGATTAATATAATTTGCCATGATACTTAATAATGACATTTTTCCCAAGATTCAATTATCTGATGAAATTAAATTATTACCGAGGACGACAAAGCGTATGGGAAATAGTGTAGCAGAATCTATCCAAACATCATCTAAGAACGCTCTTCAGCTATCCATATCGACATGCTTGCCGGCATGTAGTATGATGTATTTTGCTGTAAAGTGAAGCGTCCGTAAAGAGTAATACGTACGAGTGGGAGGAAATTTCTTCGCCAGAAAATCTTCGAAGGATACACCATTTGAAACTAATGCCTCGGACGATATGATGTTCGCTTCCTAGAACACAGCTCTACAAACCCAACCGAAGTTCCTCGTATTTAATAGAAAACTTTTAACAGTTGAATTAGCTGTTAAGTGCAAATTATGACCCTTCCAACCTTCCATATAAAAGTCTAATTAATGTCAATTACAAGCCACTTGCAAGACATTCACAATTTCGAGAATCTACAATCCTCAGCTTATGCCCAAATTCATCCGATGAAATTCCACTGTGCTTCCGATTCAGTGGAACTGCTATTGGAAAACGGATGTTCATTTAACCGACCATGTTCCTATCGAATCCATCCCGGATTTGAAAGATGCAGGTGAAGATGTATTATCCTGGGATGCATCATGAGCTCGATGCTCTCCTTGGCTACACGCCTTCAGCACCGTATAGTTGGTACGAATCCCCTAAAAGTTTCATCGCTTATAAACGTATGACGTCCATGCCTTGGTAGGAACATTTTGTAGTACATTGGATATTCGGATTTTCCACTTCCCATTCTCCTGGGGGAAAAAATCATAATCCAGATATAGCGATTATCGTGCATGATATTGTACGTCCGCTTTCTGTGCCATTTGCAGCTCGAATGGGGGAACCTCCATCGACCATAGAAAGAATCCATATCATATCGAATCAAGTTGAACGTATTGTCAGAAAGAATTTTAACTCGGCCATGGTTCGTGTGCAGTTGAAGCTGCTAATGTAACGTCACTTTGCTTCCATTTTGATGGAGTAGTGAGAGATACATTGTAGCTGATAAATGGATTTTTGTTTCAACGCTTTGCTGGCAAGATTGCCGAAAAAAATTCTGAAAAAATTCTGTGTTTTTGAGAAAAAAAATTCTGACATTCTGTGATTTCACCCAAAAATTCTTTGATGGTTTTCTGTGATGCTATTTCCTTTAATTTCATTGAAAATCCATGAAACACTGGGTATTTTTAACATTTAAGTTGGGTAAAATCAATGAAAATGACAAATATTATCAAACTTTTTTCATTTCAAAGTAAAAAACCTAAATTTTATATTGGCCAAAAAAATTATAATTTTGGAAATCCATTCAAAATTTAAAAATTCTGTAAAATCGGCGAATTTTCAAAATTCTGTGTTCCGTGCCACAGATTCTGTGATGAAAATTTGCTTAAAATTCTGAGAAATTACAGATTTTTCTGTGATTTCGGCAACCTTGTTTGCTGGGTGAGTGAGCTTTAAATAAAAAATTGATTAACATAGTTTGTCATGATGTAATAAGGACAAACGAATGAACATAATCTGCATTTTTGTGTAGGTTTAAAAAACCGCACACGTGTCATCGTACAAAACATCATAAATTGTAAAAATGACCAAGAATCTCAAATTCTATGTGAAGTGTTCACGAGAGACATTAAAATAGGAACATGTTTTTTATACCTAAGGTGTAGAACCATTCGTTTTGGTTTTAAAATCATCCATTTTTTTTGTGCAAAATTTTTCAAGTAACTTTTAAACAAATTTTATCTTTAAAGATTGATTGATATAGTATAGTATAGTATAGTATAGTATAGTATAGTATAGTATAGTATAGTATAGTATAGTATAGTATAGTATAGTATAGTATAGTATAGTATAGTATAGTATAGTATAGTTTAGTATAGTATAGTATAGTATAGTATAGTATAGTATAGTATAGTATAGTATAGTATAGTATAGTATAGTATAGTATAGTATAGTATAGTATAGTATAGTATAGTATAGTATAGTATAGTATAGTATAGTATAGTATAGTATAGTATAGTATAGTATAGTATAGTATAGTATAGTATAGTATAGTATAGTATAGTATAGTATAGTATAGTATAGTATAGTATAGTATAGTATAGTATAGTATAGTATAGTATAGTATAGTATAGTATAGTATAGTATAGTATAGTATAGTATAGTATAGTATAGTATAGTATAGTATAGTATAGTATAGTAATAGTATAGTATAGTATAGTATAGTATAGTATAGTATAGTATAGTATAGTATAGTATAGTATATATGTATAGTATAGTATAGTATAGTATAGTATTAGTATAGTATAGTATAGTAGTATAGTATAGTATAGTATAGTATAGTATAGTATAGTATAGTATAGTATAGTATAGTATAGTATAGTATAGTATAGTATAGTATAGTATAGTATAGTATAGTATAGTATAGTATAGTATAGTATAGTATAGTATAGTATAGTATAGTATAGTATAGTATAGTATAGTATAGTATAGTATAGTATAGTATAGTATAGTATAGTATAGTATAGTATAGTATAGTATAGAATAGTATAGTATAGTATAGTATAGTATAGTATAGTATAGTATAGTATAGTATAGTATAGTATAGTATAGTATAGTATAGTATAGTATAGTATAGTATAGTATAGTATAGTATAGTATAGTTATAGTATAGTATTAGTATAGTATAGTATAGTATAGTATAGTATAGTATAGTATAGTATAGTATAGTATAGTATAGTATAGTATAGTATAGTTAGTATAGTATAGTATAGTATAGTATAGTATAGTATAGTATAGTATAGTATAGTATAGTATAGTATAGTATAGTATAGTATAGTATAGTATAGTATAGTATAGTATAGTATAGTATAGTAAGTATAGTATAGTATAGTATAGTATAGTATAGGTATAGTATAGTATAGTATAGTATAGTATAGTATAGTATAGTATAGTATAGTATAGTATAGTATAGTATAGTATAGTATAGTATAGTATAGTATAGTATAGTATAGTATAGTATAGTATAGTATAGTATAGTATAGTATAGTATAGTATAGTATAGTATAGTATAGTATAGTATAGTATAGTATAGTATAGTATAGTATAGTATAGTATAGTATAGTATAGTATAGTATAGTATAATGTAGTATTGTGGTGCTGTGGGGTAGCGGCATTAGAATACTACCCCGGGTTCGCTGACCCATGTCGTAAGAGGCGACTAAAAGCAGCAAAACTCCCCCCCTGACCTACGCAAACAAACTCGGATTATGCACCCGGAACAAATCGGAACCATCCCTTCTTCTAACGATAACATTTGCAACGGAAATGGATTACCCAAACGGAACTGATAGAAACCCCTCTTATAAAGACACATGCTATGGAAATGGACTATGCAAACGGAACTGACGGAACACCCCTATGACTGAAGAAATACGCAATGAACTTGGACTTTTCTAACGGAACCTATTGGATACAACGACCCAAGATTACCCAAAGTGTGCCGCTCATGGGGGTGTGAAAACGCCTCTATGCGAAAGACCGTGCTGATGAGCTGGAAGGCTGACGGGTCGAAAATGTTTCAGTCGCAAACGGTAGCCTGTGGAGCACCAGGACGCGCCCCACAGTAATGAAGTCCATGCTGCGCTAAAGCAGGGCACTGGCGCTGTGGACCGTATATTTCCCTAGCTACTCGTGGGACTAAACATGAACATAAACAACAACACCAAAACCAGAAAGAACGTCGAGACAACTGATGTTAGCTCGGACGAAGGAGGAGAAAGTAGAAGAACTCAGACGGAGGTCTCTGCTAAGAGAGGACTCCTTAGGTCTCCTCTACTGAGCAAAGTTGTAAAGGAGCTAGGAAAGGAGATTAGCAGGGAGGTTGCCAAGGAAGCGGGAAGAAGCCCGGTCGCTGATGGGTCCACTGAAAACCTCAGCAGTTCCCAGCAAGAGGAGCAGGTCCCAGTCGCAGGAAGAGGTGCACCAAGGGGCATAAAAAAAATATGGCCTTTTGGAGGCAGCCGACATAGTCGACAAGATGCAAGAGTTTGTGCGAAGTACAAACAACGTGCACACGCACATCAAGACCTGGGTGCCGAAATTGATGGTGCTCCTGCAGAGTGCCGTCAAGGAAAGAACGGAGCTGGTGCGGAAGGCCGAGGCTGCGGAGAAGGACCTGGAGGCAGTGTTCTGAATATCACTCATTTTCAATGAATGTTTCTGATTGCACTTCGCACCTGAACGTACAGCGGTCGGGTTTCGTTATTGATTGCTACTGGACCTACCCGATCATCGATCGTTCAATTCATCGCTAAAATACAGATCACCTCGCACGATGCTTGCTGTCAAAACAGTGCAGCACCATCATCAAATTGGAATATCACCAATGCGCAATGCATATGGCGAATCTTGTTGGTCTTCGATCAGGAGTGAATGGATCAGGCAGTGAGTGAATGATACATGAAGCCGATCATTAGCGTATTTTGTTTGATTTGATATAAAGCAAATTAATAAATTTATTTGTTGTTATAACGTTTTTTAACATCAGTATGATCAAAATCAAATTGCAGTTGTGTTTGTGAGGGAAAGATGTTCACTTTCGCCGTGTTTTTCAATTTTTACAAGTTCTCTTATTAAAATGTCGTACGTCACGTTAAAACTACTGAGAATTTATGGTGTCCCGCACAACTGTTTGATTTTTCTCGTCCTGCAAAAAATAATTTTGAATTTCATATAATTCAGGCAGATACTGAGTGAGCTACATTCAGAATGGATCAGTTTGTATCTCACTCATCTCCGATATGCGATGTTTGCTGAACCGATGATTCTGAATGATGCGACTCGGTTTGCATAGCTGATAGGAGCGCTGATCGAGATTGCATACCAGCCAGGCGAAGCAGTAGCGAGAGGCGCTATCCCATTATACAATCGGAATGTTTCCAACAGGAAACGCATCCTGAGTGTTTGTTTTGATTGATTTTCGGACCATTGCCTGGAGAAGCAAAATTGGTTGCTTCCCAAGGACCCTCAAAGGAGTCTAAGCCGAGAAAAAACCGCAAAACGAGATTGTGACTCCCTCGTCGTGAACGATTCCCTCCAAAAAAAGGAAGGGTACGGACTATGAGGATGCCAACGGAGAAAGCAGTGCTGGAGGCTGGCGAATGGTTCGTTATGAAATTAGAACCACCCCCAAAACCCAACCTCAACGGGTGATGTCCAGGGGTGATGCCCTTATCATGGAAGCGAAAGAAGGCACAACGTATGCGGACTTGTTCCGGAAGTTACGCGCAGAGCCATAGTTATCTGCTCTTGGTGAAAGCGTCACCAAAACAAGACGCACCCAAAAAGGCGAACTGCTCTTCGAGCTAAAAAAAAAGACCCGGCGGTAAAAAGCGCTGACTTCAAGGAGCTTGTCGAAAGCACCCTAGGGCGATGAAGCGACTATCCGAGCGCTATCACAGGTCGCGTCCATTGAATGTGAGGACTTCGATGAGTTTACCACTGCAGAGGAGCTCGAGAAAGCTCTCTCCAGCAAGGCAGCGGACAGGTCTGGCTTAGCTGCTATCTACGCCACGGGACGTTTTCCTATCCAGGAGATAGTGGTAGATTCTCGGGACGGATTCGTGATTGCTAAAATTAACGACATCTTTTTCTGCAGCTGCTACGCTCCACCAAGATGGACGATGGGGAGTTCAACACAATGTTGGATGAACTCACTCACGAACTGACAGGAAAGGCCCCTGTAGTAATAGGAGGAGACTTCAACGCCTGGGCGGTAAACTGGGGTAGTATGTGCAACAACCCTAGGGGCCACAGTCTACTAGAGTCCTTCGCAAGACTGGAGGTTGAGCTGTGCAACACCGGATCCATCAGCATAGGTGCAAGCATGGAATACCAGACAGAACGTCAGTGATTGATATCACCTTTGCGAGTGCATCAGTAAAAACTGACATGAATTGGAGAGTGTGTGACGACTATACACACAGCGATCACCAGGCGATACGCTATAGCGTAGGAGACCGAAATCCGGTAGCAGTAAGGCAGTGCACGATCGTAGATGGAAGACTAAAGTTTTCGACAAGGAAGTGTGCACCGAAGCTGTATACATGCAGGAGGCATCCCAGGTCCATAATGCTGAGCAGCTGACGAAAATGATGGTAGCAGTGTGCGAAATGACCATGCCCAGAAGAAATACACCGAAGTGGTGGAGACGACCGGCATACTGGTGGACCTCAGAAATAGCTGAGCTTTGTACTAGCTGTCTAAAAGCCAGACGACGAGCTCAACGGGCGAGAAACGAAGCCGATAGAGAAACGAGAGGTGCCGTTTATCGAGCAGCCAGGGTGGCACGTAAGCGAGCTGTTAAATCAAGCAAAGAGAACTGCTACAGAGCGTTATGCCAGAGCGTAGATGATAACCCATGGGGCGAAGCTTATAAAATTGCACTGACAAGATTCGGTGGCCCAAGGTCGCCGACCGAAAAGTGTCCGGAAAAATTGGGAGAGACCGTTGCACATCTTTTCCCGCAACATGGCCCGACGCAGTGGCCACTTACCCCGTACGACGCGGGTTCCTATGACATCGAGCCAGTAACGAATGAGGAACTTGTGGCTATTGCCAAGAAACTTGCGGTGAATAAGGCCCCTGGTCCGGACGGAATCCCTAATGCAGTGCTGAAGGTGGCGGTACAGACCATTCCGGATACTTTCAGAGTGGTGCTACAAAAGTGTCTCGATGAGGGATCGTTTCCCAATTCGTTGAAAACGGCAAAGCTGGTGCTACTACCGACACCTGGGAAACCCCCAGGGCACCCGTCATCATACAGACCCATTTGTCTGCTGGACACCCTTGGTAAGCTTCTTGAGAGGATAATATTCAACAGACTTATTATCAACACAGAAGGCGAAAGTGGACTGTCGGACAGACAGTTCGGTTTTGGAAAAGGGAGATCTACGGTGGACGCCATCCGAATGGTGACAGAGTACGCGAAGCGCGCATATAAAAAGAAGCGGACAGGTGTTCGTCACTGCGCCATTGTGACAATCGACGTTAAGAATGCCTTCAACAATGCCAGCTGGGAAGCGATTGCCAAAGCGCTTCACAGGATGCGTGTTCCCGATACTTTGCAGGATAATAGGAAGCTTCTTTGAAAATCCGGTCCTGACGTACGAAACCGAAACTGGGTTACGATCTACTGCCCTTACAGCGGGTGTTCCACAGGGTTCCATACTCGGACCTGTGCTTTGGAACGCCATGTACAATGAGGTGTTAACGCTGAAACTACCAGCAGGCGTGCAGATAGTCGGATTTGCTGACGATATCATGCTCATGATGACCGGCGAAACAATCGAGGAGGTAGAAGACCTTGCAACGGTGTCCGTAGAAAGGGTTGGCATCTGGATGGAGGAAGTTAAGCTTCAGATAGCTCACCATAAAACAGAAGTTCTGCTCGTGACCAATAATGGAGATTACTGTTGGAGAGTACACAACATCTTCGAAACAGCAGCTGAAATACCTTGGAGTAATGGTCGACAATCGCTTAAGTTTTGGTGCACATTGTCGAAACCGACCGTAATTTCGGCAATATTTTCCGATTCAAAACGCTTTTTCTTCCAGCTTCCGTCCACTCAATCCGTTCGTTCTTCATGGAATTCTTATCTAAACTGACCCTCCTGAAAAATCTCCCATCGCTGCATCTTTTTCTCCTTTCCCGAATTCCCGACTCAGAGAAACTCTACAAAATCTCATTATGCCCGATGCGCTCTCTTACATTCCGAACATCGATCCACTAGCTCTCATTGAGACTTTCTTCATTTGTTTTTCATAGCTCTCTCCTAAATATATTAACTGCTAGGTACATCAATGAATTGCATATACGTTTTATAGAACTACTTTAAATTCTTCTTTATTTTATTTTATTGATATAGTTTCCTATGCTTATTCCCTACACACATGTCAAATACTGTTGTGAAAGTGCATCGAAAGTCATCGATTCATTGGCCTGGATTATGCCGAACTGCCATGGTCCGAAGAGTAGCAAGAGACGTCTCCTTGCGAGCGTAGCACTGTCCAAACTACGATACGGTGGAGCGGCCTGCAGCTCCGCGATAGAAGTAGAGCGCAACAGATCCAAATCACGCAGCACACATCGGCTGATAGCCATGCGAGTTTCCTGTGCATACAGGACCATATCAGCAGATGCAGCTTTTGTCATCGCGGGCATGATTCCCATCGATAAAACTCTGGCGGAGTATATGGAATGTTACAATGCAAGAGCTGTTATAGGAGTGCATAAAATTCAACGAGCAGCGTCAATGCTCAAGTGGCAGGAGCAATGGGACGCATCGAACAACGCAAGATGGACGCATAGGCTAATCCCGCGACTTTCAGACTGGGTAAATCGGAAGTATGGAGAGGTCAACTTCTACCTGACGCAGTTCCTTTCGGGTCATGGGTGCTTTAAGCAATACCTTCATCGATTTAAGCTTATCAGCTCGCCTTATTGCCCGGAGTGCGTAGATACGGAGGAATCGGCAGAACATGCTATCTTTGTCTGCCCCAGGTTCACTTCAAGGCGTCAACAACTTCAAAATTTGAACGCTGAAACTATTGTGAGTGAAATGTTTCGCGACGAACAGTCGTGGCGTGCTATATTTGACGAAATCTCGCAAATCATGCGCGATTTAATAAAATCAGGAAAGATGATGAACGGAAAGAGCGAGATAGTCAACCAAATTTGACTAGCTAATGGAAGGTCTTGGGCCTCGTATGACACTTCAATTCAAAAGCAACGCGATCTTAGGGCGCGGTATAACCCTAATCTGGACTCATACGTGTGGTGGGACTTAAAAGGTCTCACGTACTCAGCTACGATCTTTTCTGCAGCAAAAGGAAGCGGAGATACCATTCGGGGTGGTCGTGACGGGATTCTAGCTTGGTAGTTTCTCAATCGGCCATGCCTTGGTGGTTAGAAATCCTGCGGGAGTGGATGCTGTGACGGGTGTGAGTTACTATGAAAGCGTTACCTAACCGGCACACGTCTCGGGGTCTCCCGTACCAGTCTGAAGTTAGCGATGGAGAAAAGAAGAAAGACCAAAATTAAGAAAGTGGAAAAGGGTGAGATGTATAAGTGAATGAGCACAGCCTACCCCTTGATGTAGTATCATAGGGTGAAACCAAGGGGCACATCTGGCATACGAAGCCCAAGGTGGTTTTAGTGGGATGAACCCACACACGGCAGCAAATTTCCCTCTTTAAAAAAAAGTATTGTGTAATATATTCAACCTAGTGTTAAGAGTTTTGATTTTGTTTGCAATTGAACATTACATTCTGCCGTTTTGATTTTGCGATCTGTCATCTCTTCAAAGTTGTTTAACGATCAATCATTAAAATCAATCGAAACGATGAATGTTCCTTGTCTTCTACTATTAAACAGACAACTCTGTCTGGCAGATTTTCCTGAGAGAAAAAAAGTTTCTTTCCGCAAACAATCACTAACCTAATAATAATTTAAACGCTGTCAGTAACAAACATTCGCCGTACCGGGATGAATCGGTGAAGTTTTCTGCTATGATAAAAACTAGCATCGATTGTGTCAGGCCATCCAGCCAGCCAGCCAACTATCAAATCAACAATAGATAGAAATTGCTAGCTATGGCCTTCGGAATCGTTTTTAATGGGGTGTCATTAGCAAAGTTGATTTCAATTTTCGCCTGAATGATTCAATAGAACAAATAAACCCCGGCTGATAAGCGATTTGTTTCCGGTTCATAAGCGCCGGGTTTTGCTGCCATACATTGTAAACACTTGCACTCCTCTCATCCGTGTGGGCTACTGCACAGCCGGTGGGGGCGGGATGGGCATGGTAGCACCTTCTGAATTCTGGATTAAAAGTTTATAAGCAGTTCGCCGGTTTGAGCAAGTCAACTTTAAACACAACTTTTTAAAAAATAATAGTAAATTGAAGTGAGCTGAGAGCACTAAGATTAGTTTTTAAGAATATATACTCCCAATCCATTTTAATACAACCTAATACAACATTTGAATACAACTTGAAAAAAATAGCGATAAAAAAATTAAAATCAAATTCATCTCTCGACGAGCCAAATCACACTTCTTTCGACAATTGCTTAAGCAGATATCGATGTGACTCGTTTTTTTTTTTTTAATTAGATTTGAAGAATTTATAAACTTCACAAACGAAACGAAAACTGGCTTTCAGGACCCGGCCTTAAACCGGGATGGAAATAATCACTACTAAAAGAATCATTTCGCCGGTATGTTTTATTCCATTTGAATATGACCTACCGAATAATTTGAATGTGTTTGGATCTCTTATCTTCAAATAAGACTTTAATTTATTCATTAGATTGGCTGAATCTCAACTTAAGTGTATGAGCATAATTCCAAATGCTTATTTAAATCAGTATCGAAATGGAAACTACCACCAGCTGAGATCACACTGCCCCCAATTACCCAGGCTATGCTTCGTTGGGTCACATGGGAAATGTCGATGCGAATCACGGTGAAGGAAAAAAACACACAACACAGGTATGCAGTCTCACACGCCACACATACAATCATACGTGGAATGGGAAAAATATACACACGAAAATGTCAACTTTGTTAACATGTGTCATAAAAATACTTTATGCACAGCCAATGCAATACTTTTTGCAACACTTTGATGGAAAATAGTTAGTTTTTCAAGAAAGCTATTAACGTGGCACTTGCACCACCATCACCCAGCTCGGGTGCAGTACACTTTTGTGCCAAGTTGAACTGTCACGGCAATGATGAGCTTTGTTGGCAAGTTGGAGAGAATAAATTGGATTAATGTTCTGATGAATGAAGTGATACACAATTCAAATCTAGAATCTGTTGAAATTCAATGACAGAGCAGAATTTTTTATTTATTCTATTTGGCAAGTAATTTGATTTGTTTTTGACATGCTGCATTGGAAATTCTAAATTGTTAATCTGTTGCTTCGAAACTACACCTACGGTAATGTTCTCTAAACATACATTTAGATAAAAACCATTCACATTTGATTCAGATGAAATGAGATAATTCTAATAGCAAATTATCAAAAAGGATTGCAAATAAATCTGAACAATGTTCTCTGGTTGTTGATGACAAGACCCACTGACCTTGCAGCATCGCTTGGTCAGAGTAGAGATAAATTTAATTTATCGGTTGGTGTTCTGAGGTTATTCAATCAACCATAATATATGATTATTGCTAAACCGATTTTTGCGGTTTCCCGTTAACTGCCATGGGCTAGGAAAAAGGTGCCGACCAAACAAAACAATGCTACAGACAGGTTAACCAACAATTAGTATTCAAATGCAAATGCCGTATACACCTTTCTCATTTAAAAAAATACTTTGTCTACGAGTCTTTAAAAGTTATTTCATTTAACGACATTTCAATTAATATAAACTCAGTAATATTATTTCAAACTAGCTTTATCCTTTGTACGTTGCAACGCTACACATTCATTTATTGATAACTTCAAATCATATTGGAAAGAAAGACTTCCCTTATTATCCGCTAATCTTTTTTCCTGAAATTCAACGAAACTTTTTGAACAACAGCTATAGTAAGCAGTGTGTAACTTTATACTTTTTAAATACCATCATGTCCCTATAAACGGCACTTATCAACAAGCACCGTCGGATCAAGTTAAAAATTCATTTCTTAACTGCTGCAAGTTAACAGAAGTCAATAGTCAAACTTGATTTTAATGTCGACACATTATGGAGAGATTTTCATTGAACCTTTAAAACGTACAAACTGTTACAAAAAAATGTTTAACAAATTTTCCTTCCGATCGATTCCAAAATATTATGCCTTCCATTTCACCTAGGCTCTCTAATATACCCACAATAATATCGAAATTTTCAAACATCACAAAAATTTCAATCTTGAATGTATGCAACACCATTAAGAATTTTTTTTTCTCGATGTGGAGTTATATCAAAATGTTTTCTAAGAGCAAGTTGACTGGTGTTGGGAAAAAGTAGTAGAAATTTTGACATTTGGAAAATTTTACCATGCAAAAATTTTTTCAAGATCTTTGGGCATTGTATTTTTTTTACAGCACTGTTTCTATTTCAGCCGTATGTGATAGAAATATCGCAATTTTTGCATCTCAGCATGCGAAAATACAACACGTGTTGTAGAAAAACTTGTAAGCCACAGATCTTGAAAATGTTTTTGCACGGCAAAATTTTCAAAAAGTGACAAAATTTCTACCACTTTTTCCCAACACCAGTGAACTTGCTCTAATGCTGCATGCATCTGTCTTTCTAGAAGCTTTGATGATTTTTTTTTTAATCTAATAGCACAGTTAGCATGCCTCGCCTAGAGAAAATTTTCCCACAGAACGTAACCCACATAAGCACACTTTGGTCCGTTGATGAATGTTAATTGTTTATTCGTTGTTTCCAACGGATTTGAAATAATTTTGCTACTGAGATGAATTAAATAGAATAACCAAAACGCCCAGCCAAAATGCTTCCTCTCCCCACAAAGAACATGAACATACCATAAATTTGTATGCCCCCCCCTCCTCTTTCTAGAATAAAGAGGAGCTCCAAACTTCATAGGAACCATTCAAGGCTTTTACATTTGAAAACACACTCGAATACTTTATGTTGCCAAAATCAAACTTTTTTTTTCTCGCGTATTACTCAAAATAAACCATTGTTATTATTATAATTCAATTCTTCATAAAATCATCTATTTAATACTGATTTGTTAATTGATATCATATTTCAGACGCATTTATAACTTTTTTTTGTTTTGTTTAAAATGTTCGTAATTTTAATCAAATATATTATTATTGTCATTCAACATCTTTTTAAGATTTTAATTTGAAATTTCTTATCTTTCGTTTGAATTTGTTTTTGGTTTTATGGATTATTCAATGACTTTCCTTTCGTTGTTTTTGAGGTACTTGATAATTTTTTTCAATTGTTGGTATATTTCATCGACATTCAAAAATGTTAAAACATAACGTTATGATGTTTGTCAAAATTATATAGGATCTTTTCTAGGCAGAAAATATTAAGTAATGTTATTTTAAAAAACCGTCCGTTTTCGATATTTCAAGCAATCCCTGCCAAAAACTATATTTTGTTTGTTGATAATGCAATGTTTGACTAAATTCAAATCTATGTTAAGATCTTTTAATTCCTCAAAATCAACATTGAAATAAAGAACATGAATTAAAAATAAGAAATCAGTTAAAGGTTAAAAAGGAGATCAAATAAAAACAGAGATAAAAAATACAGAGTTTTAAATTAAAATCAAGAGCATATAGATTGGCTCAGTCTTCAAGATAAAAATTCTTAATCAGTCTATAATTAAAAAAGCTATAACTCAGATTTGTTTGTGAATGGATAATCTGTATATAGACATTTTTTCCTAGTTTCTTTTTTAACATTTCTCAAAACTTAAGGAAAATGAAGAGCAATTTAACTGTGACTCTAAAGAAAATAAAAATGTTTTTATTATTTGTAACCAGATTTAAATCTTTCTGGAGTAAGCTTTGTATTTGAATTTAGAAAAAAAAAGAATTAAGAAAATTGATCAAATGATGGAAATGCTAGAATACTATTTGATTACTAAGGCATTAAGACATAGCAATTTCAAAACCGTGAAATAAAGAATTTAGCTCACGGAAATAAAAAAATTATCTTTGTATAATCAGCTTATTTTTATTTTGCAGTATATTTTACGAAAGGAAAAAAAATACTCAAAAGATATGCTTTATAAAAATTATGAATTTTTCAAAGCATCGAAAACAAAATTCGAAAGTTTAAAGGTTTAAAACGTTACTTCAATTTTGGATTCAGCTTGATATCTTAGATTTTCATCAATCATGATAACATATAAGTAAATATACGTCAGTTGTATAGCATAGGCACAAAGGTGTAAGGTTTAAAATTTTATCATTTTATAACTTTATAAGTTTGTGTATGGTTCAAAATAAAAAAAAATCTGAATCCATTGAAAAGTATTTAAAAAGTACAGGCTTTGCTTGCTAGAACTTCCAATAATCTCATGAAATGTTTTTGCCAAGGTTATTTAAATCAATAAATTCATCGGCTAATCAAAGCTTTTTTGCGTTTTTTTATTTTAATCCTAGGGTTTAACTGCTTTCAAACTAGCAGTCAAAACCCCAGAATATCTTTTCTGTGGTACAAGTTAGGTTGATGGTTTGTTGACTTAAAATGTAATGCTACTTGATTTTTCATAATTAGGCTGTAACAAATATCAATATCTTTTTTTATCACCCTCCCCCCCCCCCGCCTTCGAAATTTTCAAAAATAAAATAAGATTTGAAATATTTTATGTAAATTTCGAAGAATAATTCAAATATCCTAAAAATAACAAGACCAAAAATCAAATAGTTTAAGATAGGGATTATTTAACCTTCTGTAGGGGAGATGACGGCATAACGAGCACCCAGGGCATATTGAGCACTCCTTTTTTCTACATAAGTACGTATTTTCTTTAACAAATTTTCATAAGGATTTGTTGCGTACTATCCCTAGTATTAATTTTCCACCAAAAAAGAAATATCCTTCTCATCTTTACAGAAATATTAAATTATAACCAGCTAGGTTCTCAAGTGACGAAAATATTATCATTTTTGAGCACCACGAAATAAGCTTTTATGACCTTTAAATCATCTTGATCTGAAATGTACGCACTGCAACATGATCTACACATTGTTTCTCAACTTTCAACATCATAAAATTTTGATTTTTCACTTTAATCAATTTAAAAACGCTTTTTTACTTTAACTTGTTCACTAGAGGCGAACAGAGCACGTTCAATGAAGGCATAATGAGCTTTTTCTGCCGGGGAATCTAGCAGCGAATTCAACTCGATGAAGTCAACTGAATAATAGAGCTACAGCTTGGCTTGTTTCGTCTGTCGATTTGGCCTATTGGTAAGGTGTCGGAGAGGTAATCAGTAGACGCGAGTTCGATTCCTGTTCGAGGGGATTTTTTTTTGCAAATACCATTCATGATTGATTTTTTTTATTGTTACATTATAAGGCTAATAGCATCAAAGCATCATCCGTCAAACAAAACACCAGAAACATAATGTATGAGCATGTGTTAATTCTTTGAATTCTACAAACAGACCTAGATTACTGTGTTATTGCTTTGTTTGATGAATCTACGCCTCACCGTTTAGTGCAATCATGATCATGAATGATAAATGAGAAAAAAAATCACCTCGACCAGGAATGGAACTGGAGCCTACTGTACAAGCTGTAGCTCTATTAGTCAGTTGACTTCATCGAGTCAAATTTCCCGGCAGAAAACGCTCATTATGCCTTAATTAATGGTGCTCATACTGCCTCGGGGGGTTTCTCATTATGCCTCTACAGTGACTGGTTTTCAGCTTTCGGCAAAAATTTTTTAAATGCATTTTTAAACGTTTTTATCTACTTTTTCAAGTTTCATCCAATTAGGCAATAGACTATTTGAGTGTCTAAACACGAAACAATGATGTAATTCACATATTATAGCTGTTCTCTATGGTTAAATAAGCGTTTTCCTTAGGATGACCATTATGCCCCCATCTCCCCTATTTTATTGATATTGATTTTATTGAATTTTTCGATAAAAAATTACTTGATTTATAAATTTGGTGCAATGATATAGTATGCAATTAAGTTGCATACTAACTTTCGTGCAATTAATTCAAATTTATTGGTTTTTCGCATTATTTTTTATAATCCCCCCCCCCCCCTCCTCGCGATGTTTCAACTCCGAGTGACAAAAGAAGGATTAAAAATTTGTTTCGGCCAAATTTTCATACAAAATTAAAACTCGTTGCGCAACTTCAGGACAAAACAAATCGCTTCCAAAATTGTTCTAGCTATTCTCGTAATGAAAACAACCGGAACAACCATGAGAGGTGTAAAAATAAAAAATAAAAATGATATTTCCACAGTGGCTTAATGTTACAACATCAAGCGGGTCCTTGAAGAAAAATTGTGTGTCTTCGCCGAATTAAAATATCTGGATTATTTTCTACTAAAGGGTGCCTCCGTCCTAGTTTCAGGTTTCATATACTTTGAACTTTTAGATATGGTTTTGCTAACTGTTTTTGAGCGAAGCTTTTAATTATTTTCCCTCGGGAGGGCCTCCTGAACCGGGGGCCCAGGGCAATTGCCCCCAATGCCGCCCCCTTCCCCACCGTTAATTCGGCCTTGAAACAACACATATTGGAATAAGACTTTTATTAAAATGCTATCAGTAATTCAAGTTGTTCGGAATATTTAAGACAAGAAATACTACCGAATAAATAAGGATGTGGTGGATAAAATTTCAGGTTGCACTTGGAGCCTCATTCCACATTTGTAGAATTTTGTGCAAAAAATTGACAATCTACTTCAACAGTCAAACCGATCTGCAATAACTTTTAAGAAGACAAAGTTATGGTCAACATAAATTTGCAAAATAAATTTGCATAATGTAATGCATAATTTACGGTACATTTAAATTTTTTGCACAAAATTCAACACATGTGTATTGATAAGTATGGAATACAGATTCGAAGGCAACTCGAATTTTGAAATTCGATCCAGCCCAGCAGTGCAGTTTTTGAAAATGTCCCAACCTAAGCTAAGGCATTTCAAATAAATATATTTGATAAGGGTAGATTGTATGAGAGTAGACTCTTCCGTTGATTATGACTCTAAATTTTTACTTTATTTTTTTAGGATCCCATATTCATTTTACTTTATGTTTTTTTCTAATATGAATCTGTGATCGGTTATGGTCAGTTGATGTGAGGTTCTCGACTATCGATTGCAAACATATACAAAGAAAATGGAAAAACAATCTCTGACACACCTTCACCTAAATCGTTATTCTGCATTATAAACCTAATGCATTACTAAGAATCTCGTTGGGCACAGGAATTCAAAATCTCAACAAACTCAACCAACATAAATTTATTCTCCTGCGATCTTAGTTATCTTTGTAGGTAAACATAAATTTCAAGAGACTCTTTGACTTTAGGTTGGTTTCTGAATTTCAAAATGGTATGGGAGAGCGGGGTATCATGGGCCACTTATTTTTCTTTGATCCATAATTTCTTTCTTACAAAAGTAAATAGAAAAAAATAAATGGTAGGGTTTTATACATTTATAACGTATCATTAGGCACTTTTTTTCAATTTTTAAGAAATTATTTTAGCGAGTTCTGACTGTTAAAAAAAGTTTTTTTTTTTGAATTTTAAAAATGGTGGGGAATTGTGGGCCACCATACCTAAATTGACCAAAGAACATGCAAAGATTAGGAACTGACCCAAAACTGTAACTTCATAATTCATGTTGTTATTAAGAAGGAATTTCAGGTGAGGAAATAGAAAAGAGAATTTTGTATTATCGAACAATTTTAAAAATCTGGCTCGCGAACATTTTGGCAATGCTCTCAATCAGAGCTCGAAGAAACCATATTCGTTGACCGCAGTAGGGCATGAATGAGAGAAAATAAATTTCTTTCCCACGTGCTTCGAAAGACGATGAAATAAAATCATGTTTACCTAGACGAGCTTCATAATGACAGTGAATACATGCTTTGCTTTGGTCATTCACTCCACACTCATTCAATCTACAAAGTAGTGACAGTAAACAAAAAACACAATCAGGTCAATTGGATTTTATATGATCGGATGGACTTTCTATTCTACCAGACAACTGAAAAAGTTTTTCTCCGGATTCCTTACTATGACGTCTAGAAGTTTGCGAAATCAACTTCACGTGACTACCATTTCCATGTTTCCGTGGAATAAAATGCCTCTAAAAACGATTATTTCAATTGGTACTTTATAGTTTCTTAATAAACTATAACTTGGAAAAAATAATGAGAACGCCCGCAATGCATTGTTTGTAGGGGATAAATAACGCGGGCGCAAAAATCCCAAAAAGTTCTTTGTTGCCAACTCTATCATGATCTCCGAATTCAGATGACTGAGTTTTTTAAAAGATCACATTCATGTGTACGAAATTTAAGTGACTTTTTTCGACAATCAGTCACAGATTGCTAATTTGACTGATCGGGGCACTGATGGAAACGTGGAATGTAGACATTTAGTGGTAAGAATAAGGTTCAGCAATTGCTTCGGTGGCATTTACTTAGCTCATAATAAAGCAAAGGAAAAGTTCGGAGCATTTAAATACTAAGTTTGGTATGAATAAACATTTGCTTAGCGGATGTGTACTAAAACTTAAGAACATAGCTGCTTGGAAAAAAAGAGCTATCCAAAAAGCAGAATCTGATGTTTTCTTTAGTGAATTAAAATGAAACGATCAGAAAATTGAAAATTACGGCTAAAACAGCCACGATCTCGGCGGTGCGGGTAAAAACGATCGGAAAGTATTTAAAGCAATGCATGACAAGCTCTAAAAAGCGCAGGTTGAAATGTTCGTTTGTTGATAGGACAACTCCAAATGGTCTAGCAAGCAAGAAACAGTTAGTTCACCTGAAAAACAGTTTTACCAATTGAAATTAGCTACTATTAAATCAATAAAAAATGTTTGTTTTGTTAAAACTTTAAAAAATCGTTCAAAATTATTAAAATGTTTTTCCAAGTTCAGGCCAGTTGGAAATTCTTCCACTATTCCCGGTAATCTGGAATGTTTGCTATTCGATTTGTTCAATTTCATGTAAGATCATTCCTTACAACGCCAAGAATATGAAAAATATGGGTTTTCCCTTCTATTTTTGTTTATCCATGTTCAAATTGTCTATTTGAATTGTTTTGAAGTGCAATATTGCCAATTTGATAAATTTATGACGTTATAAAAGAATTTTTTATTAGAAAAGTCTGCTACCGAGCATGCTTAGAAAATAGAGCAATTGCTTGGAGATTTGTCAAGCAATTGCTTTAGATTTGGGCTTTATTCATACCAAACTAGTGAAGTAGACAATGTGCAACTCGAGACCCCATACACCCAACCTTCGGGTAGTGGTCATATCACCTCTTGTCTGCAACTCCGATTCTCTACCTCCCCGTGGTGCTAGCTGGGGTGCGAGCAACCTTAGCGGAGATCGGGTACCCAACCCCGGTGGATGCTTTGGTCGCATGCAGACTGAGTTAGGGGGCTTCGTACGCGTCAGTTCTCCATGTCAGGGGCGGCGTGCGGAGTGCAACAGCGTCCTGGTGGTGTTCGGGACCCAAAACAGCAACATCACGACGGTCCTCCTGCGAGATAGTGGGGTTAGCTGCGGGCCTTGCGAGCCTGTGACTACAAAAAACATAAGCAACGAACAACGAACAACAAATTTCGGATGGAAATCGGCAAAGACCCACGCGACGAAAAGGGACTAGCGATTGGAAACTTGGAACATGGAACTGCCGATCTCTTAATTTTGTGGGCAGTACCCACGTGCTCTCCAACGAATTGAAGAGCCGCAAATTCGACATCGTAGCGCTGCAGGAGGTATGCTGGAAGGGCTCCACGGTACGAACGTATCCAGATGGTCGTGCCATCTACCAGAGCTGCGGCAACACACACGAGCTTGGAACAGCTTTTATAGTGATGGGAAAGATGCAAAAGCGCGTGATCGGGTGGTGGCCGATCAACTCACGAATGTGCCGGTTGAGAATCAAGGGCCGGTTCTTCAACATCAGCATCATCAACGTGCACAGCCCTCACCTCGGAAGTACCGGTGACGACAAAGACGAATTCTACGCGCAGCTGGAGCGTGAATACGACCGTTGCCCAAAACATGATATCAAGATCGTCACCGGGGATTTCAATGCTCAGGTCGGCCAGGAGGAGGAATTCAAACCGACAATTGGAAGGTTCAGTGCACACCAGCTGACCAACGAAAACGGCCTCAGACTTATTGATTTCGCCGCCTCCAAACGAATGGCCGTACGTAGTACCTTTTTCCAGCACCGCCTCCCACACAAGTACACCTGGAGATCACTGTACCAAACTCAATCACAGATCGACCACGTTTTGATCGACAGCCGGCACTTCTCGGACATCATCGACGTCAGATCCTGTCGGGGCGCCAACATCGAGTCGGACCATTATCTGGTGATGGTGAAGATGCGCCCAAAACTCTCCGTAGTGAACAACACGTGAAACCGGCGCCCGCCTCGGTTAAATATCGCGCGACTGAAGCAACCTGAGGTCGCGGCAGACTACGCGCAATCGGTCGAAGCAGCGCTGCCGGCAGAGGGCGAGCTTGACGAAGCCCCTCTCGAGGACTGTTGGGATACCATCAAAACAGCCATCAACAGTGCTGCGGAGAACGTCATCGGTTATGTGGAGCGATCTCGACGGAACGACTGGTTCGACGAGGAGTGTAGGAGGGTGATGGACGAAGAGAATGCCGCGCGGGCGGCAGTAGTGCAGAGAGGCACCCGTCAAAATGTGGAAAATCACCGACAGCGGAAGAGGCAGCGAGTCCGACTTTTCCAGGAGAAAAAGCGCCGCCTGGAAGAGGAGGAGCTCGAGGAGCTGGAGCAGCTGCATCGTTCCCAAGAAACACGAAAGTTCTATCAGAAACTCAACGCATCCCGCAAAGGCTTCGTGCCGCAAGCCGAAATGTGCCGGGATAAGGACGGGGGTATCCTGACGGACAATCGTGAGGTGATGAAAAGGTGGAAGCAGCACTTCGATGAACACCTGAACGGCGCACATGCAGGAGATCAAGACGGTGGGGGAAGGTACATCGCCGGCGTAGCCAACGACGAAGACGAGCCACTCCCAACGATGAGTGAAGTTAAGGAAGCCATTCGCCAGCTGAGTAGAAACAAGTCGGCTGGGAAGGATGGCATCGCAGCTGAACTCATCAAAATGGGCCCGGACAGGTTGGCCGATTGCCTACACCGGTTGATAATCCGGATCTGGGACATAGAACAGCTGCCGGAGGAGTGGAAGGAGGGGGTAATATGCCCCATCTACAAGAAGGGCGACAAATTGGACTGTGAGAACTACCGAGCGATCACTGTCCTCAATGCCGCCTACAAAGTGTTGTCCCGAATCCTACTCCGCCGCCTAACGCCACAAGCAAACAGATTCGTGGGAAGTCATCAGGCCGGCTTCATGGAGGGACGGTCTACGACCGACCAGATATTCACATTACGGCAAATCCTCCAAAAATGCCGCGAACACCAAGTCCCTACGCACCATCTATTCATCGACTTCAAAGCCGCATACGACACGATCGACCGTAACGAGCTATGGAAAATCATGGACGAGAACGGCTTTTCCGGGAAGCTGATCAGACTGATCAAGGCGACGATGGATGGAACGCAGTGCTGTGTGCGGATTTCGGGTGAATTGTCGAGTTCATTCGAATCTCGCAGGGGGCTTCGACAAGGTGATGGTCTATCCTGCATGATGTTCAACGTGGCGCTAGAAGGTGTTATTCGACGAGCGGTGGGCGAAATGCGGGGCACGATTTTCAACAGATCCAGTCAACTTATCTGCTTTGCCGATGACATTGATATAGTCGGCAGATCATCTGCGGCGGTGGAGGAGATCTACCGCAAACTGAAACGCGAAGCAGGGAGGATTGGGTTGATGATTAATACGTCCAAGACGAAGTACATGCTGGCCTGCGGATCCGAGACCGACCGAACCCGCTTGTCCAGTAATAACAAGGTCACGATCGACGGCGACGAGCTGGAGATAGTCGAAGACTTTGTCTATCTCGGCTCACTGGTGACCGCAGACAATGACACCAGCCGTGGCGAATTATCAGCGGAAGTCGTGCCTACTATGGACTCCACAAGCAAATTTAGTTCTAATTATTTAGTTTTAGTTTTTTATTATCAATTCTTATAAATAAATAATTAATTTGTTAATCATTAAAATGGATCTCTTCAAAGGAATATTCTTCCACTGAGATTCATTGAGTAAAATTCTCTTTTGTTTTTTCATACTTCCTCGTAGTAAATAATATTTTTTACGTTCTCAGCATGATTAAAGTTTGTCCGCGTTTGAGTTTTTAATGTTATTTTCTTGTTTGCTGCCAGACATGCTGAGAACAGTTAGCGTCCATTACCAGGGGGCTCAAATGAGCTTTTTGGTATGGGGGAGTGTGGTGGGCCGCTAAGAAAAAAAAAAAAAAGCAACTGCGGTCGAGAAGACTTAGCCCTCGCACGAAGTGTAACCTGTATACGACGCTTATTAGACCGGTTGTTCTCTACGGGCACGAGACATGGATATTGCTCGAGGAGGACCTGCGTACACTCGGAGTATTCGAGCGACGAGTGTTAAGAACCATCTTTGGCGGCGTACAGGAGAACGGAATGTGGAGGCGAAGGATGAACCACGAGCTCGCGCGACTCTACGGCGAACCCAGTATCCAGAAGGTGGTGAAAGCTGGCCGGATACGCTGGGCTGGACATGTTGCGAGAATGCCGGACGACTGTCCTGCAAAACAGGTGTTCGCTACGAATCCGGTAGGAACAAGACGAGCGGGGGCGCAACGAGCGAGGTGGTTAGACCAAGTAGAGCGTGATCTGGCGAACGTGGGGTGCCCGAGAAATTGGAGAACGGTTGCCATGGACCGAGTGAATTTTAGGAATTATGTTCGTCAAGTTATGTAGTAAGACGGAATACTATGTAAATAAATAAAAAATAAATAAAATAATCATACCAAACTAGCTTGTTCTAAAAGTAAAAGATTCTGTCAGAGAAAACAGCTGTCAAAACAAACTTTATTCAAGCAACCGAAACAATTGCTTCAAGTGACTACTCGACTGCTCGATTTGGTTTAGCAAAAGCAATGGCTAGGTTTTATTCATACCACCTATTGAATGACAATTATTTCACTTTCATCCAAGCATGTCAACAGTTTGAAGCACTGCTCTCAATCAGATCAGTTAAATTTTAGGTTAGATTTATGATTCCGACCGGGAAGATGTTTTTAGATAATAATTTTTGACATATTACGGTCTGAAATTTTAATCAAACAACTTTTTATCTGATATACCCGACGTTTCAACCATTTTTCCTGGTCTTTCTCAAGGGTCTGTCAAAATCGTTTTTTCCAACGGCTAGTTGTCCAGTGTTTGCAGCTTATTTGAACCGGAAAGAAAAGATTGATTTTAATCCGATTTCCTATGGTCGATCTTTAACGTGAATTTTAAAAAGTTGAAAAAAAAACGATATTGACAATAACAACAGACAAATAATTTCCTTAAGAAAGACCACAAAAAATGGTCAAAACGTCTGGTATTTAAAATAAAAAGTTGTTTGATCAAAATCTCAAACCATTAAAAGCCATATTTAAATTATGCTCGTGTATAAAACCATCGAAATACAGATGGCCCAAAATACCCTACATTATGTGGCTCTTAATTCCCCATAAACTATCATTTGCAAATTTGTAGGATTTGAGTGACTTATTGATAATTTATGGAAAATTCCTTTTCCATGTGAAATAACATGAGAAAACTAAGACCATTAGCATATGAGCATATTTTTGATATAAACATTAGATTCCCCACCAATGAAATTTGCGAATGCTTGTTTAATTACGTAAGTAGAAAACAAGCATATAAGAGATTTCGACTAGTTCCGCTCAAGATCATTTACCCTAGTTATTTAATCTGGTGATGAAGCCAAGCGTTTCAACGCGAGTGAAATCCTATCTTTTCATAATGCCCCGGCGGGTGTGATTTGGTTTAAATTTTCAAACAAGCCGTCCACGATAAACTAAAAATTAAGAAGAATTAATGCAATATAAAAATAATGTGTGTGTATACTGGAAACTTTGCAAAACAAAGTTTGGTGTATATGAAGAATTTTGACGTAGTGTACTTGTGGTGCTAGTGGTTTTGAATAAGAGTATTATTCGAAATAAGTAGGTGCACTTTCCAAAACATATTTAGTGAAAATTGTAAAAAGCAAAAGTTCAGGAATTCCGAGAATCGAAACATGCTTGAACTTGTCGGAAAGGAACAGACAGCAAGCGTATATTTGCTATCTAAGGAAACCCGGTGAGCTTGTTCCTAGATGTCATTTTTATACGTTTTTAAACGTTTTTCAGTTCAACTCGTGCAAAGAATATTATTTAATTGAAATCATTTGTGATATTTACAATAACTTCTTCAAATATGTACAGATTAGAACCCGTCATTGTAGCAAAAGTTGTGTTAATGTTTACTTTCCGTTTGGTCTGAATTGCATTTTAATCACAGCAAGCGTTGTAAATTTTAAGGGCTCCATACACTAGCAACCATTTGCACAAGTTGCGTAAAATCAATTCGGGTCGAAATTATTGTACTATTACACTCTCTTTGGTCTCTGATGCATCTAAAAGCTTTGAAATAGGAATTTTTTAAACACTTTGATGCAAAACATATTTCAAAAATTCCGAGACTTGATTGAAATTGTGCAGGTGCAGTGAATGATAATGTTGTTTATTATTATTATTATTTTTTTTTTATTTAAGACACTTTACCATTCACATGGCATTCTTGTCTGTCGTAATGTTGTTTAAGTTTTCATTAGTTTGCTATTTAAATCGCAGAAAACAGGTAAACTTGGTGTTCATAGTGTATGTATTGCTTTTTTGGTACTGAAATCTTTTAGAATGGAAAAATTCTAAGGATTTTGGTGCTGTATTAATTATTTCTCTGCTCTTACAAACATTTTCAAACGCGAGCAATGGCGCTATAACCATGGTCGATGACCTGAGATGAAGGCACAAGGATTCAAAATTAAACAGTGTATGATGGTTAAAGAAGAGTTTCATGTATTGTCATTGTCCTCATTTCCATCCCTTGAAGGAAGAACCGCAAGGCCCAACTCCAAGGAGCATAGAAATATCTTAGCATCTATGTTCTCAACGAATTAATATCAAATAAACATGGGAACGTATGGTACTGTGTCCACGTTTCTTCCTCCCCTGGTTCCAGTCGTCTCTGCGTCCAATGCTGCACAGTGGGCCCGGCCTTGATAAGATGGATAGTAAATGTATTTTTACTATTCACCGGGATGCTGAAAATATCTGGCTGTGTACGTATCAAAAGCATGAGCATAAGCAGTAAGTAGAAAACAAGCATATAATGCGTACATAAGTCAACAACATCTAGAAATAAATGCTCTCGCGAAGCGACAGCGATGACAGTTGGATTTGGATTGATAATTTTAATCTCAACACACAGCTGAGATATGTAGAATGGTTCGCGTTTCTCTATGGCCCACGTTACCCCATTCTCCCCTATAATTTTTCAAAATTAGTTTGCGGTGGTATTTGATTGAATCAACAAAATAATGTCATAGTGCAACGAAAATGGAGGTTGTTCATGATCAGCTAGAAACTAAGCATTCTTGTTTGAAACAAAAAAGGTACAAAAATCATTAAATAATGTGAAAAACTTCTGTACACATCAAATTGCAGTCAAAGAAGCAGAGTGCGATTTTATAATACAGACTTCCCTGGTTTGACTTTAAAAATCACAGCATTTCCCTATGGTTCAAATTGAATATTTCACTCACCTTACATCAAATTTCACCTGTCGAAATGCATTAAAAATTGACACATCATTTCATTATTAAATTAGCACTTCCACGATATTGCCAGCGCCAGAATGTTGTCAGAAATCTGAAATCATTACTATCACCGCGCTTCCCCCAATTACGGCGAGAGATCAACACCTCACACAAATCACGATGTTTGAATGATAACCTCTGTACGTTGTAGCCAGGTACCTATAGCGAAGCTTTCCCCAGCAATTCCAATATTTGTGATTGCTAATCCAACATTGCCCCAGCACCCGCTTCATGTTCCCACCATGTGAGGCTTCCGGTTCCGGTTCTGGATCGAAAAAGTCTTGCCAGGTCAAAAATTGTGTTTGGCTCCACGCAATTTGCCCAACAACTGTAATAAACATCATCATCAGCATCATCATCATCACTACAGCTCCCCTCCAGCTCCACAGAATGAGATATAAGAGACAGCAAAGAAGCGGAAGTAGACTGGGACGAGGAGGTGGTATCAACATTTTGCCACACGTCGCATTTCGCAACCGTCAAAAATCGCAAGAGAACATGCCGCGCGCGACGCGTCAGGTCCCGGGTTAAATCAGGGAAGATGCTTTGAATATTTTATGCAAATATTTGTAAGTTAGATTGAACACACATTTTCCGGATTCGGAAGACGATTATCGCGCGTGGAAAGATGTGCCAGGCGCAATTCTCCGAGGGGTAGACACATTCCTAGGGGGTGAAATTTATGTGTATGCAGATAGGGGCGCGCGTTTCGATTCAACCGCATCACACGTGAAAGGGGGAGGTATTAGATAAAAATTGGCGGAAATAGGGGTTTATGTTAAATTATACATGTTTATCAATTCGTGTCAAGTTAGTCACGTCAGGTTGGAGGATGAAATACCGGGTTGGTGATAATGCATATGGTTTGACCCAGGTACAATCAATTTTTAAAATACAATTAGGCTGCAAAAAAAGTTGATGCTGTTTCATGTGATTTGAGAGTTAGTTGAATAAAAAAACCATTTTTTAAATTAACTTTATAACAAAAGGTAGAAAAATTTCGTACAGCGTTTTCATGAAAAATATTTTGCTAGATTATTTGAAGAATCTTTGGCTTCAAGAGGCATTATTTGTTTCCCTTATTACTATACAATTTAATCTATTTGAGTCGATTTAAACGTAGTCATAAAAGTTTATTGTTCAATCATTATCATATAATCACCACTTTTTCATCAGTCTCTACTTTATGGAAAAGTTATGTGACTGTTGTTGTTTTCTATTAGGTTGAAACCTATGAACTAATCAAATGCAGTTTTTCACAAGTAACATTCCATGTTAAAAAAAAAAACAGACATAAGCTGAAGTTTCCGTTGCTGCTTTGCATTCTTGGGAAAAGTTGTAGCCAGGAAATTTTGCAGAAAGCTCCTTATCTAGGACTTTCGATCACATCGCATGGGAAAGCCGAAAAAATTATATTCTCCGAATTTTTTTTTTTTGCTTTTTTTTCAAATCGAAATATGGGTTCCTAGATCGCGTTTAAATCTGCCAAAATTCTGTGTGAGATTTGAACAAAAATGAAACTTTTAAGGCTGTAGGGTTTTTTTAATTCGAGAAAAGTTGCAATTCGACACACCCTAATACACGATGATCACCCAAATTTTAAGGTTTCAGTAAAACATTAGAGGAAAAACATCAATAAATTCAATTTTTTTAAATCCTAAGATAAAGACTGCATAATTTCCATAATTTATAAGCACACTTTCAAAATAAAAAAGAAATATTGTTTTATTAAATTGTATTTATTTTATTTAGCACACTGTTTCATTATTTGTGTCCTACCAAACGATGTACAATTATTTGATGAAAATCTTCAATCATAAGCCAGACCTCACACTTTTCCTCGAACATGACTCATAACCTTCTGCACAGTAGAGTTACCCACTATTTTTACCACTTTTGGCAAAACCTTTTTGAATTTTTTCGATGTCATCAGCTGGTTTTTTGTTTTTTCGTTGCTTTGCATTGGTCAAAGGCCAAAAAGTCCCGATTGGCCGTGCCTCGGGGCAGTTTGGCGGATTCATGTTTTCGGCACAAAACAGACGTTTTGGATTTTGTACCACCCTAGTTTTTTTTTTATTAGTTGATCACCCAGGTGGTAAATCCTTTTTAAGGATTTTATTCCAAAGCACGGCGAGCCACCCCGTCTCCCCAATATGCTATTTAGGGTCCATGGGTGCAATTGGTCGACTTTAGATACTATGTACCCCTACGCCATAAAGTCCGCCTGGGGCCTCTGGCCATAATTCCCACCGGACATGCCACGAAAGCTATACCCGTGATGGGCGATGGGCGGGAGTAGTACGTATAAACGAGTATTGCCGTTGGGCGCTTTGAGCGAGTATTCAAAGCGCTCAACGGCAATACTCGTTTATACGTACTACTCCAGCATACACCCTGCCTCTTGTTACGATTCAAGACTCTTCTGACGACTCGAGGTCCGGCCTTTACTCGTAACTCGAGGCTCGCTTGGTTTCTACGATTATCGTGCGCTCCGCCTCTGTTCAAGACCACTGCTAGAGACCAATGACCTCTCCTCTAACTGCTGGAGATCATTGCTCCGCTCGGTTTGTCTCGAGGCCCACTCCTCTTTGCCCGTCCGTGTTCCGAATCGAGAGCAACTTATACTGGACACGCGCCTGTCACAGCACACGTCCGGGGCTTTACGAAGCTACTCGGATGATCACCCGCCGACGACGTGAAGTCACTCCACCCGAGAGTATTCCGCGGCGTGAATACTCTTCCTCCTACGAGTTCGACTGCGAAGAAGGTAAAGTCTTATCCCCGTAGCTTCCGTCGTAGGGAGCGTGTTCTACTCGGATACTCCGCGGCGGTGGAGGTATCCTACACAACGTTCGCGACGTACCAAACAGCTCAGCTTACGCAGAAGGGAAGGTCTTATCTTTATATGCTTTACTGCTAGCATCGGACGCACACTATTTACTCGAAGGCCCCCCACCAAAATGGCATTCTACTCCGACTATGGTTCGGTCTTCCTCCATCCTTTGGCTGACAATTTTTGGGCTGGCAACCCTAGGCTTTTTGCCCGCCTCCTCCATCGCAGAGAGCGCGTTTGACTCGGATACTTCGCGACGGTAACGGTGGAGATATCATACACAGTAACGAACGAAGAACTTGTGGCTATCGCTAAGAAACTTGCGGTGAATAAGGCCCCTGGTCCGGACGGAATCCCAAATGCAGTACTGAAGGTGGCGGTACAGACCATTCCGGATACCTTCAGAGTGGTGGTTCAAAAGTGTCTCGACGAGGGATCTTTTCCCAATTCGTGGAAAACGGCGAAGTTGGTGCTACTACCGAAACCTGGGAAACCCTCGGGGCATCCATCATCATATAGACCCATTTGTCTGCTGGACACCCTTGGGAAGCTACTGGAGAGGATAATATTCAACAGACTTATTATCAACACAGAAGGCGAAAGTGGACTGTCAGACAGACAGTTCGGTTTTCGGAAAGGGAGATCTACGGTGGACGCCATCCGAATGGTGACAGAGTACGCGAAGCGCGCATATAAAAAGAATCGGACAGGTGTTTGTCACTGCACCATTGTGACGATTGACGTTAAGAATGCCTTCAACAATGCCAGCTGGGAAACGATTGCCAAAGCGCTTTAGAGGATGTGTGTTCCCAATACCCTCTGCAGGATAATAGGAAGCTTTTTTGAAAATTGAATCCTGACGTACGAAACCGAAACTGGGTTACGATCTACTGCCCTAACAGCGGGTGTTCCACAGGGTTACATACTCGGACCTGTGCTTTGGAATGCCATGTATAATGAGGTGTTAACGCTGAAACTACCAGCAGGCATGCAGATAGTCGGATTTTCTGACGATATCGTGCTCATGATCACCGGCGAAACAATCGAGGAGGTAGAAGACCTTGCAACGGTGTCCGTAGAAAAGGTTGGCATCTGGATGGAAGAAGTTAAGCTTCAGATAGCTCACCATAAAACCGAAGTTCTGCTCGTGACCAACAAAATAGTTGTGCCGCACATGGAGATTTCTGTTGAAAGCCACACGACATCTTTGAAACAGCAGCTGAAATACCTTGGAGTAATGGTCGACCATCGCTTAAATTTTGGTGCGCATGTCAAATAATGTTGTAAAAGTGCATCGAAAGTCATAGATTCATTGACCTGGATTATGCCGAACTGCCATGGTTCAAAAAGTAGCAAGAGACGTCTTCTTGCGAGCGTGGCACTGTCGAAACTATGATACGGAGGAGCGGCCTGGAGCTACGCGATAGAGGTAGAGCGCAACAGGTCCTAATTACGGAGCACACATCGGCTGATAGCTATGCGAGTTTCCTGTGCGTACAGGACCATATCAGCAGATGCAGCTTTTGTCATCGCGGGCATGGTTCCCATCGACATAACTTTGGCGGTGGATATGGAGTGTTACAAAGCAAGAGCTGTTAGAGGAGTGCGTAAAATTCAAGGAGCAGCGTCCCAGGTTCATTTCTAGGCGCCAACAACTTCAAAATTTAAACGCCGAAAACATTGTGAGTGAAATGTGTCGCGACGAACATTCGTGGCGTGCTATAGTCGACGAAATCTCGCAAATCATGCGCGATCTGATAAGAACCAGGAAAGATCATGAACAGAGAGAGCGAGAGGTCTTGGGCCTCGTATGACACTTCAATTACAAAGCATCTCGATCTTAGGGCGCGGTATAACCCTAATCTGGAATCATACGTGTGGTGGGACTTAGAAGATCTCACGTACTCAGCTGCGGTCTTTCCTGCAGCAAAAGGAAGCGGAGATACCATTTGGGGTGGTCGTGACGGGATTCTAGCTTGGTAGATTCTCAATCGACCACGCCTTGGTGGTAAGAAATCCTGCGGGAGTGGTTGCTGTGACGGGCGCAAGTTACTTTGAAAGCGTTACCTAACCTGCACACGTTTCGAGGTCCCCGGGCTAGTGGATGCTGTGACGGGCGTGAGTTACAATGATAGAGTTACCTAACCGGCAAACGTCTCGAGGTCTTCCATACCAGTCTGAAATTAGGGATAGAGGAAAAGGAGAAGGAGGAAAAAGGAGAAAGAGGATAAAGCAGAACGATGATCAAGGAGAAAGATCAAAATTGAGAAAGAATAAAAGGAAAAGGGTGAGATGTAAAAGTGCATGAGCACAGCCTACCCCTTGATGTAGTATCATAGGGTGAAACCAAGGGGCGCATCTGACACACGAAGCCCAAGGTGGTTTTAGTGGGACGAACCCACTCACGGCAGCGAACACCCGGCTGTTATGGTTTGAAGTCAAATTTCCATCTTGTGAAAAAAAAATCATACGCACTGCCAGGTTCGGACGCACGCTACTCAGATGCTCCACGACGAAGCAGTCATCATACACCGGTCGCGGACTGGTGCTGGTTCCAACTCCTCGGCAGGGCAGTCCGCGGACTGGTGCTGGTTCCAACTCCTCGGCAGGGCAGTCATGATGCGGGCCAACCCATCGCTGACCATGCGCCAAGTATTGGCATCCTCACACATTCTCCACAAGGCGGCAAGCATGTTAGTGTGTACCCTTTCGAACCTCGGATAGTTGAACACTACGTGCTCTGGTGTCTCAACTATGTCACCGCAGGTTGGGCAGAATAGTGAGGCCACGTGTCCAAAACGATGGTGGTACTGCATGAAGCATCCGTGACCAGACAAGAACTGTGTCATGCAGAAATCTACCTCTTCATATCTCCGATCCATCCAAAATTTGACATTATGGATCAAGCGATGGGTCCGTCGGCCGCGGTGCTGCCAGCTGGACATCGAGGCCTGTCTAGCATGTTTCCACACATCAGGCATGTACTTGTTCTCGTAGCAGAAGATATCTTCCTCTAGCAAGACCGAGATGGGCATGACCTCCGCCACAACATCAGCAACTATCGAGCAGCTACCCTACAATAAACACTTTCAATCAGCCCAACTGCCTTTTTCAATCACCTCGCTGTACTCACCCTATTCTGGGTCTAAGCGTACTTGGCTGCTGGCTGCCAGAGCTACTGCTAGCCACAATCACGCCACCAGATACTTCCAACGAGGATAACTTACGGTGAGGCTCCAACCCGCAAACCGTGGTCGAGTAGATGTCAGCTCTTCGTTCCTAGAAAAGTTCACCGGGTTGTACTGGACGACGTAATGCTCTGGTTTCGTCTGAATTTCTGCTCGTTTTCGTCTACCGGGAGTTTCCGATCAATCATGGAGGCACTTCCAACAGATGCGGCATATTTCGGACCAGCTCAGGGTAACTGCCTCGGTGTTATTCTCCGGCAGGCAATAGCAGCACACTCGCGAGAAAAGCGAATAGCGATGGTGACTAGCAAAGTAAGAGCAAGTTCACTGGTGTTGGGAAAAAGTGGTAGAAATTTTGTAATTTTTGCCCATTTTGAAAATTTTGCTAGTCAAAAACATTTTCAAGATCTGTGGCCTTCAAATTGTTTAGCAAAAGTGTTGTAGTTTCGCATGCTGTGATGCAAAAATGGCAATATTTCTATCACATACGGCTGAAATAGAAACAGTGTTATAAAAAAATACAGCGCCCAAGAATCTTGAAAACATTTTTGCATGGTAAAATTTCAAAATGTCAAAATTTATACCGCTTTTTCTCAACACCAGTGAACTTGCTCTAAAGGTGCGAAAAAGAAGAGCTGCCAATTTATTTGTTTGCTTTGCTCTTCATCTGTTTTGTTTACACTATATTCCAACTGTAAACAGAGCTGGACAATAATGACAGGTACACGCAGAGAATATTTTATCAACAAAAAGTAAAACTAACTCAAATGCTACAACTTCTACTGGCAGTATTGCTTTTGTATCTTTCTTTTGACAATGTTACCATCGTTTAATGTTAATCTCTGAAAAATTCACAGAAGTTTAGTTTTATGAATACTATCACAGTTGTACAAAAAACTTCATCGCTTGGAAACTTTTTATTTCTTAAATTGTATAATTGCATGGGCCAAATGACTTGATATCAGTACTTTATCGGTGGCAAACATCGAACATACAGTCAGTTATAAAAGTAAGTAACCAAGAAAATTTGTCACCATAATTTTGCTTATTTGCCACGCAAAATGAATGTTTTATGATAAAATTGATGGCCTCGATCAATCACGGAGTAGAGCGATGTGGAAATCGTTCTACTAGGCCACGCCAGTGATTATGGAGCTCAAAATGTATTATTTTTTGTTTTTGTAATAAGAAATCTCAACGTTCGCAAAAGTTTTTTGTGAAGCATTTCGGGTTCAACGATTTAAGTTGGATATGAGTAGTCAAGCAGGCTAAGTTAAGCTTAGCTAAAAAACTAAGTTAATACATGTGTAAAGTTTATTTCATTTCTGATTACCAAATTTTAAAGAAACGAAAGTAAGTACCCTAAGTAAGTGTTGTGTCAGACCATTTCGGAAAACGAAAAAGAACAGTTGTGGTTCCGGGAACAGTAGAAACCAAAGAGGATTTTTATTTTGTCTTTTGCCTTAATTACAACTTTTCCCGCTTAATGATGAGCCAAATTTCAAAAGAATGAACAACTGGCATCATTATAGCGGTGGATAAATGGTTTGCCTGCTAGTCTACTTTACGGCGTTATCATCATCTCAGGGTGACCAATAGTGATGAGTTTCATCAGTAAGTAAGTAAGTAAGTAAGTAAGTAAGTAAGTAAGTAAGTAAGTAAGTAAGTAAGTAAGTAAGTAAGTAAGTAAGTAAGTAAGTAAGTAAGTAAGTAAGTAAGTAAGTAAGTAAGTAAGTAAGTAAGTAAGTAAGTAAGTAAGTAAGTAAGTAAGTAAGTAAGTAAGTAAGTAAGTAAGTAAGTAAGTAAGTAAGTAAGTAAGTAAGTAAGTAAGTAAGTAAGTAAGTAAGTAAGTAAGTAAGTAAGTAAGTAAGTAAGTAAGTAAGTAAGTAAGTAAGTAAGTAAGTAAGTAAGTAAGTAAGTAAGTAAGTAAGTAAGTAAGTAAGTAAGTAAGTAAGTAAGTAAGTAAGTAAGTAAGTAAGTAAGTAAGTAAGTAAGTAAGTAAGTAAGTAAGTAAGTAAGTAAGTAAGTAAGTAAGTAAGTAAGTAAGTAAGTAAGTAAGTAAGTAAGTAAGTAAGTAAGTAAGTAAGTAAGTAAGTAAGTAAGTAAGTAAGTAAGTAAGTAAGTAAGTAAGTAAGTAAGTAAGTAAGTAAGTAAGTAAGTAAGTAAGTAAGTAAGTAAGTAAGTAAGTAAGTAAGTAAGTAAGTAAGTAAGTAAGTAAGTAAGTAAGTAAGTAAGTAAGTAAGTAAGTAAGTAAGTAAGTAAGTAAGTAAGTAAGTAAGTAAGTAAGTAAGTAAGTAAGTAAGTAAGTAAGTAAGTAAGTAAGTAAGTAAGTAAGTAAGTAAGTAAGTAAGTAAGTAAGTAAGTAAGTAAGTAAGTAAGTAAGTAAGTAAGTAAGTAAGTAAGTAAGTAAGTAAGTAAGTAAGTAAGTAAGTAAGTAAGTAAGTAAGTAAGTAAGTAAGTAAGTAAGTAAGTAAGTAAGTAAGTAAGTAAGTAAGTAAGTAAGTAAGTAAGTAAGTAAGTAAGTAAGTAAGTAAGTAAGTAAGTAAGTAAGTAAGTAAGTAAGTAAGTAAGTAAGTAAGTAAGTAAGTAAGTAAGTAAGTAAGTAAGTAAGTAAGTAAGTAAGTAAGTAAGTAAGTAAGTAAGTAAGTAAGTAAGTAAGTAAGTAAGTAAGTAAGTAAGTAAGTAAGTAAGTAAGTAAGTAAGTAAGTAAGTAAGTAAGTAAGTAAGTAAGTAAGTAAGTAAGTAAGTAAGTAAGTAAGTAAGTAAGTAAGTAAGTAAGTAAGTAAGTAAGTAAGTAAGTAAGTAAGTAAGTAAGTAAGTAAGTAAGTAAGTAAGTAAGTAAGTAAGTAAGTAAGTAAGTAAGTAAGTAAGTAAGTAAGTAAGTAAGTAAGTAAGTAAGTAAGTAAGTAAGTAAGTAAGTAAGTAAGTAAGTAAGTAAGTAAGTAAGTAAGTAAGTAAGTAAGTAAGTAAGTAAGTAAGTAAGTAAGTAAGTAAGTAAGTAAGTAAGTAAGTAAGTAAGTAAGTAAGTAAGTAAGTAAGTAAGTAAGTAAGTAAGTAAGTAAGTAAATAAGTAAGTAAGTAAGTAAGTAAGTAAGTAAGTAAGTAAGTAAGTAAGTAAGTAAGTAAGTAAGTAAGTAAGTAAGTAAGTAAGTAAGTAAGTAAGTAAGTAAGTAAGTAAGTAAGTAAGTAAGTTTCTTCTACACGGCTCACACAAATTGCCTCTTTTTTAGCGAAAATATTCCAAGTCGTATACGTGAACGATTGATTTCATGCCACCTAAAAAAACCTTAGTGTAACCGTATGAGAAAAAAATCAAGAATCGAGTTTGACCACTTAAAGTCTTCACGAGTGCATATGAGCGTCGCGATGCCTCTTAATTAAGGTTTTTTGACGCAGTAGGAGAAGCATGATCTCAGGTCTCCTACGTTACTATTTTCTAGCTCCCTATTGCTATACTATACTAGATGTGAAGAAATGCATAACAACTACGTAATCATCGTCGAAAATAATCATGCACGACCTGATGTAGGTTACCCTATAATAAAAATACTTTGGGTAAGGGGCTTTCCCTTAACGAACGCGCATCGGTAAGGGAAAATCCGAAGATCCCATCCCATGTATGCACGCCAAAGATGCCAGGATTAATGATTATTCAGGTTCTCCTGATTTTCGAGAGACAGTCCTACTTTTTTTGAATTTGTCCTGATTTGTTCTTATTTTTAAAATAGTCTTTTAGAGACGAACCACCCAAAGGCTGAAAGTATCTCTAATAAAGACAAAAAAAGGACACACTGAATTATCATGACTTTCCAAAAAATAACTTAATTAGGTATTGTAGTATCTTCAAAAGGGCCACTATCTTCTAGTGTGAGTTCTTACTGACACTTCCACTCTAGCTGATGGTTCCAAGAAGAATGTTTATTATTTTTCACTCAATAAGACATATTCCAATGGTAACTTCGTTTACGATACTACATTTACTTTCTTTTTTTTTATGATTCTTTTTTAAACTTCAAGTTTGTTTTATTGTAAACAGATACCTACTATTCATAACTGAACTCACAACTTCATGCACGAAACTATATATTCAAACAGCTATTCTTCACCTTCTAGGTTTACAAAACAAGGCTTAATTTAAAAAAAAAACATCCTTGTTCATCTTTAAGTATATCATCAAATATTGGGGAACGTATTAGCAATATACGAAATATCTTATATATCCCTATAACTTTTTTTTTCTTAGCAGTATTTTCATCCATGTCATTAGTCATTACTGCTCGTATTTCAATTGACTAACAACAATAATATAGCATCATACTTTTCTCATGACAAACTAGTTAAATATACTTTACTTACATTAATTAAACCGATCAAACATTCACAACACTGGCATCACCGCAGTATCTCTCGAATTGCATAGTGCATTTCTCCGTAGCCATTCACAATGTTAGAACTTTTTTTTACTGTAGTAAATTTGTCGATCTATTTTACAACAATCAGCCAAACAAAGTAGGTGATCAAAATTCTGTACAATTTCTCAAGTCTTTCTGCATCCTGTCAACTCCAAAATCTCCACAGAGAAAAAAAAAACTATCAGATCAAACAACATCTCATCTTACAATTGCATTTCTGCAGAATGAAATCAGTCTCCGAACTGCACATTTACCATCTATGAAACAAACAACCTGCCTTTTGGCAGAATGGAATCAGCCTTCAACTGCACATTTAAGTGCCTGATCCATTTCAACTACTACCTGCATTTTGCAGAACGAAACCAGACTTCCAATTCGCATTCAAGCGACTGGTTCGTTTCTAATCGCCTGCCTTTTGGCAGAATGGAATCAGCCTTCAACTGCACATTTAAGTGCCTGATCCATTTCTAACTACACCTGCAGAATGCAGAACGAAACCAGACTTTCGATTCGCATTCAAGCGACTGGTTCGTTTCCAAATTTAGTCTCTTACCACAATAACAGAACCTAAGTATTCTGATCACTACTCACCTAAGATTTAAGCGGCTTTATTTATTTTTTATCCTCGTCGCCAATGTAGTATCTTCAAAAGGGCCACTATCTTCTAGTGTGAGTTCTTACTGACACTTCCACTCTAGCTGATGGTTCCAAGAAGAATGTTTATTATTTTTCACTCAATAAGACATATTCCAATGGTAACTTCGTTTACGATACTACAGGTATAATTGGATTAATTTGTTAAATTTAAACATTGAACAATTCTTAAATAAAATAGTTTTACCCAATCAACCGATGGTAATCTCTGGCTCAAATAGTATGTTAATAGTGTTTTTCCATTTAAACTGCAGGTCTGCCGAGATTATGCTTGTTTCCAGTTGCATAAATTAAGGCATTAACAGTACCAACATTTCTCCTTTATTTATGCAATTTAACTAAAATAAGTGGAGTTCTGAAAAATACGGATTTTTTTCCTCTGGGTGTCCTGATTTTTGACAAAACCACCTCGCATCCCTGATGCATTCTTCGGATCTCGTACTCTTGCACGCTGTCCAAGAGGCATTTCTTTCGCTTTCGGAGCTTTCGGATGAATAACAAGGCACTCACTCAAGGGAAATGCTCAATTTCCGACGATTAGACAGTATGAAATGTGGTTTCGCATTTGTATTTCGAATTTATTTCGCAGCGAAACGTAAAATTCATTTCTAAAATCACTGGGATAGAGTGGAATGATAACGCGTAAATATTGCTGAGTTGTTTTCACCGCGATAAACCTGAAAATTCAATATTGCTCTTGTTCCGGATCGTCCCAACAAAATTCGATATCTTCGAAGTGGACTGTATTAACAGTTGGGCGACCGGGGGAACAATTCACAGCACAACTTCACCACTGTTCTTGATTAGGGTGCAATTAAGGCTACCCAAGTAATTGCACCAAACTAAACCTCTTTTGTAGCACTAGAGGTGCGTGATATTGATCACGATGAATATTTTCTTCCGCTGACGAATAAAATACTACCGACTTTGGGAAACTTTAACCTTTATTCCCGACTTGACTTGCGAACCGACGGGTTAATTAATTAGAAGCGATGTTGCTTGGTTGGAGGTTGGTGCGAACTGATTTATTTTTGCTATGTTGATAAACAGATCGTGCCACGAACACGATCACACGATCGGTCGTGGAGAGTGAGTTCTCAGGAGAGAACTCACTTTTATGTTCAGTCGCTAGGGTGGCTCTTGCTTTATAGCAGCTATATAATGACGTTCCAAAACACGCCGGCCCCCTTGAAACCATACGGGTTTCGAAACAAACATTACAAACATGATCTTAAATCTATACATTCGCTGGATAACTTATCAACTAACAGAATACAATACTAACAAACAATTTTCACAACTCATTACAATTCACAAACAAAATTTTGTTGACAAGCAGTTTGGCCGTGTATGCGCAACTTAATACTGGAATCTAAATACTCTGGTCGCATTCGCTCTTCTCTCCATGTGTGTAAAGTGGCTACGAAGAACTGGTGGACGGATGACACAAACACATTCGCTCGTTGTTTTGGTTGGCTAGTTTCAATTATGTAGTTCCAGAAGTTTTGCAAGAGAAACATAAAAAGTAGCGAGGATTTTGGCCGTAAAATCACACAATTTCGAAGGTAAGTCTCACATATCCAAGCATACGGGCTGCAGCTGATAGATAGCACCATTCTTCTTGCTCAGGTATTGCTGCTGTTGGGGTAGCTGAGTGCCCTCCGTTGGGTGGAGGAATTTGTTTCTCTCGCTGATGTTGGACCCTTTGCTGGCTGGTGAACAGCAACGAAGTTTGATAGGACGTGTCGATTTCGTGATGAACGTAAATTTTCAAACTTCCGAAAGTTTAAAAAAATTCCTCAAAATCCCTTTTTTTTTTGTAGGTGATGGTGACACTGGATAATTGGTGGATGAGATGCACGGCCGGAACCGGAACGCGATGGCCTGGTAAGCTTCTGAAGCAGATGACGAAGTTGGTGATGGATGCATTTGGTCAATTGTATAGCCTGTCGATATCCGACCAGAGGCTGATTGCTGATTCTTCCAAATTGGTCCATGTATCCACCTGTCGACGTTCGACCGGAGGTTGATACAAGACGTGTGCTGAACTGAAGATTCACATGTCAACCTGTCGACATTCGACCGGAGGTTGATAAGGGGCTTGTGATTGATGAAGAAACCGTAGACCAATGCTCGTTGCGATGACCAACCTCATTCGATACTCAACCCGTCGACCTTCGACCAGGGGTTAGCACCTGAAGCTGGATTGATCAGCAAATAGATGATTAACTGATGAATTGTAATTAAGCGTTTCCGGAATCGATGATTAGATGATGACTGCCTTTCTATGAATTCTAAAGCCTCGATGCCTTCTGCACTGATGTTATGCCTTGACCGGAGAACCGATGAATATTCTTTTGTAACTAGGTGAACTTGTAGACCAATTTCCAACCTTGTGATGCAGTGATGCGTCCGAAATGCGAGCTTGCCCGGACGGACTTGTAGTGCTGGGCCGGACCAGAAGTTCTCGGTAGTGGGTTGATGTTCAAGCGGTTGGAGTCATGAAAAAGAAAATTGTTCGGAAGGCTTTAGCGGTTTTTTTTGGAAATTGCAACATACATCCTTGTACCAATTTTAAAATTTCACCTAACATATTCTGACATAAACTGACACATTTCCGATATATGCGGATTCTGACGATAGTTCTTTCTGACATAATATTCTCTGACAAATCGTTTTCTGACAAACATTCTGACATAAACTGACATTTTTCGCCCAAATGCGAATTCTGACGATGAGCTTTCTGACATAATATTCTCTGACAAATTACTGACTCGTGTTGTCGACATTATTGTTGTCGCGGATGGGAAGTAGGCAAATTTTACTAATGCTTCGGTCATACGTGCCATTTTGAGTTCGAACTGAAACTACTCTTACTTTACCATCTTGCCCTCTGACTACGTTTTCAATACGACCCAATGGCCATCTCTGAGGTGGACAATTCTCTTCTTTGAGTAAGACCATCATTCCGATGTCTAGGTTCTGCTGTTCCTTTGACCACTTTGTACGATTTTGAAGATCTGACAAGTATTGCGTGTTCCATTTTTTCCAGAATTGTTGTGTTAGCTGTTGAGCTCTTTGCCACATGGTTAGTCGATTTGTGTTGACATTAGTAAGATCACGATCCGGAAGTGCTGTCATCGGACGTTGTACCAGAAAGTGCCCTGGTGTAAGTGCTCTGAAGTCTGACGGATCGCTACTCAACTGGGTTAAAGGTCTCGAAACTTGAGCCTCCCACAGGCCTCCAAAGTTGGGCGTACGTGGCGGAATAAACTTGAATTCGATTCCTTGATCTGACGCATCTCTGACTATTGACTCTTGGAATTGTTTGGAGTGGAACATTTTGGCCAATTCTTTGAGCTCTCGACTAGCTCCAACGAACGTTGTGGCATTGTCACACATGACAAGCTCTGGTTTCGACCTTCTGCCAACAAATCTTCGAAAAGCGCCTATGAAAGCTTGCGATGTGAGGTCCATGACAAGTTCTAGATGAACTGCCTTGGTGACTAGGCAGACAAATACGGCAACGTAGCATTTTACAGGGCTTGCTCGGCGATTCGGGTAACTGACACAAAACGGACCACAATAATCGACTCCAACTCGACTGAATGGAAAAGCTTCTGTAACTCTGACTGCCGGAAGGTCACCCATGATTTGTTTCACGACCTTAGGTTTGGCTTTAAAACATGGAACGCAGGAGTGGATAACGGAACGAGCTAAACTTGCCATGTTTGTAGGCCAAAATTGCTCTCTGACGCTTGAAATCAAAAGCTGTTGTCCAGCGTGAAACTGTCTCAGGTGGAAATCTCTGACGATGGAGACTGTTAGAGGGTGGCGATGGTCAAGAATCCATGGATGCTTGCGAGAGGCTGAAATATGCGCATGCCTTAATCGTCCTCTTGCTCATATTGCTCCTTCGTGTAAATAGGGACCCAAGCCTGCAATCCGCGACGATGGTTTGACCTCTCCATGTTTTTTTAGATCACTTAACTCAGCTGCAAAGCTTTCAGCCTGAGATAAGCGGACCAGTGTAAGTGATGCTTCTGATAATTCGGCCTGACTGAGGTTTCCGACTATATGGTTATTCCTGTTCACCTTCTGAGCGTTGTGCCGAAATCGTTTGAACAGGGCAACAATTCTGGTGAGACTGATGAAGGAATCATGTAGTTCGAAAATTTCGTTTGTTGGAGCTTCGTGAGTCACAAGAGCAGTACTAGGTTTCTCTTCTAACAAGGATGCATCGATTTCTGTGGAGCTTTCGTCGTTTTCTGTGGGCCATAACTGCTGCTCTTGTGATAACCAGGTGGGACCGTCAAACCATAAACTCTGTTTAATCAACTGCTCAGGAGATGCACCGCGTGAAATCAGGTCTGCGGGATTTTCGATTCCGGCTACATGATTCCATTTTCCGTTCTTAGTGATGTGCTGAATTTCTGACACTCGGTTTGCGACGAACATCTGCCATCGTGATGGTGGAGAAGCAAGCCAGTGCCTGACAATCATTGAATCTGTCCAAAAATAGGTCTCGACGATGTTTGGGTGGACTTGAGTGAACCTTTCGTATAAATGACTGAGGACCAATGCAGATGATAGTTCCAGACGTGGTATAGAGGTTTTTCTTTTCGACTGCTTCAAGTTTTCTAGAGGCGCCACTCTAGACTTCGAGGTGATTAACCGTACCGTGATCGAACCATCTGTTTTGACGCAGCGCAAGTATAGGCATGCACCATAGGCTTGTTCTGATGCGTCGCAAAAACCGTGCAACTGAACTGACTCAAGAGTTGGACTAAATCCGACCCAACGAGGAACTGAGATATACGCCAAAACCAACAAATTCTGCTTGTACTCGATCCAAAACCTTTGAAAGCTCTCATCCAGAGGCTCATCCCAATCTTTCTTCAGGCGCCATAGTTGTTGAATGAAGATTTTTGCCTGAACAACAACGGGGCCAACTAAACCGAGTGGATCGAACAAGCAAGCTGCGTCTGAGTGCACAATTCGCTTCGTTATCGCTGATTCTGAACTCCTCATCTGAGGAAAACTGAAACAAAACTCATCTTCTGACGTATCCCACTTCATGCCGAGTGTTTTAACCGTACTGCTGGAGCTGTCGAGTTCAAATGTTCGCCGCTTGTCAAGCATGTGATTAGGAAGCTTCGATAAAATCTTGGAGGAATTTGAATTGAACTTTCTTAAGTTGAATCCTGCCGAATCGGTGAGAAAAGTTGTCTCCTTGATGATTGTTTTTGCCTCCTCAAGAGAGTCGGCGCCTGTGAGGCAGTCATCGACGTAAAAATCTTCGAGTATCACTCTCGATCCGATGGGATGTGTTACAACATTCTCTTCTCCAAGCATTTTTAAGCATCTGGTTGCCAAGTAGGGAGCACTTGCAGTACCGTAAGTAACTGTGGTTAGCTCGTATGTTTTGATGGGGTCATTGGGTGAATCTCTCCATAAAATACGTAGTAAATGCTGATCTGGAATCTGCACGCGAACCATCCTGTACATTTTCTCAACGTCTGCGCTGATAGCATATCGATGCAGACGGAAGCGTAGGATGATGGACATTAAATCGTTCTGAACAACTGGGCCCACCATCAATCCGTCGTTTAACGAAACGCCGGTTGAGGTGCGACACGATGCATCGAAAACTACACGTAGTTTTGTGGTTGTGCTGTCCGGTTTGAGCACGGCATGATGCGGCAGATAATAAACAACGCTTTCTGACTTCTGACTAATCTGACAATCAAAATTCTGACTCGATTCGTTCTGACCTTTTTGTTCTGTCACTTCTCGCATATGACCCATTAACATGTACTCATGAATGAACTCGACATACATGGCTTTCAACTCGGGATTTGCATTAAAGCGCTTTTCGAGACTAATGAAACGTCTCATCGCTGAATTTCGTGAGTCACCGAGTTGTTGGATTACACCAGGCTTCTTAGGCAGAGTGACTAAAAACTTTCCGTCTGAATCACGACGTGTGGTACTTTTAAAGTGCTCTTCACATGCTGATTCCTCAATAGAATACGTGGTTTTGTTGTGACAAGATTCTAATTCCCAGAACTTTGAGATTAAATCTTCGAGGTGGGCTGAAGAACTTACAAAGGTGGCTGTTCTGAGGGAATTGTTTAAGGTATAATTAACTGACTGCATATCTGACTGATTTTCTGACAGATGTTCTGAATTGTTTTCCGACTGGGTTACTGAATGATTTTCTAAATGGGTTACTGGACGGTTTTCTGACTGGTTTACTGAATGATTTTCTGACGGAGTTACTGTGAGGTTTTCTGAATGGGTTACTGAATGGGATACTGAACGGTTTTCTGACTGGGTTACTGACAGATTTGTTGACTCATTATCTGAATGATTCACTGACCGATTTTCTGACTTCGTTTCTGAATGGTTTGCTAAATGGTTTACTGACAGATTTTCTGACTCATTTTCCGACTGGTGTACCGACATTTTTCCAGAAACAATCCATCCGAATACCGAATTCTGCAAAATTGGACCATTGTCAATAAACTTCTGACATCCTTGCTTAAGCAGCTCAAAAAAGTACTCTGCTCCAATAATCATGTCTATAGATCCCGGTTTCCAGAAATCTGGATCGGCTAACACAACATTCGGCAATGATTTTTGATGTTGGATTGGCACTGGTTTGATCGGCAGCGTTTGAGTTATATTGGGCAGAACATGGAACCGAATGATTTCGCAGAAGCTTGAGATGGTGGACAAACGTGGCTGAATTTTCGCTTCTACAGCTCTTCTTGAAGTGACCGAGACATTGCCTATTCCCTGTACTTTCAGAGTCTCTGAGGACTCGTGGAGATTGAGTTTCTGTGCAAAGCTACTCGTGACGTAGCAGAACTCTGAACACGAATCAAGTAAAGTCCTTGCAAACGTGTGATTCCCATACCGATCTTCGACGCGAACAACTGCTGTCGACAACAAAACTTGCTGACTCAAACTTCCATTGGATTTCTGACTGATTTCAAAAGTGTGCGAAAGATTGTCTGTGGTGTGTTGTGGGTTGACTTGTGGGTTGGGTGCTTGAATGACTGGGTACGAATTGGTAGATGGTCGACTTGTTTGATTGTGTGTACGCTGTGGGCGTGGGCTTTGCCTCCAATGGTTTGATTGACGCTGATTGGCAGAATCGGGTCTATTGCGCGATGGGGAAACGGAGGAGGAGTAATTTGGTGAGGTCGGCCGAGCGAAATTACGAGAGGATTCGACATGGAGAAGTGTGTGATGATTAAAGGAACATATTTTGCATTTTCCTCTGGTGCAATTTATGGCAAAATGATCGGGTCTTAAACAATTCAAACACAAGCGACGTTTTTGTACTTCGGAAATTCTTTGTGGAACTGACCAATCCTTCATATTCGAACACTGGAAGATGTTGTTATGGCGTTGTCCACAAAAGACGCAACGTTCAGGAGGCTGCGAGGTGAGATGTGTTGTTGTGTTCCTGAAGCGTCGATACTCTGTCTCAGGCGAGCCTCGTAACCGGTGATAGTGTGGCTCAGAAGGATTGTTGGCAACGAGGGACTGGAGAACCAAGCACTGGTCTCGAAGGAAGTTCATCAAGTTGGCGTAGGTGGGCACTTCCTTTGAGTTGTGATGCGTTTCCCACTGCCGAAGAGTTACTGGATCCAATCTCATGCTGACCATGTGAGCTAACAATGTTGACCAGCTTTCCGTGTTTTCCCCAATCTTGTCCAGCATCTGTAAGTTTTTGTCGAAGTCACTGATGAGGCGATTCAGCGACTCACTGTGCTCTCGACGTATTGGCTCGATCGCAAAAAGCGCGTCCAGATGTGCTTTGACGATGAGCTTTTTGTTTTCATAGCGCTTTTCCAAAACGTTCCATGCCACCTGGTAGTTTGCTGCCGTGAGTTCAATTGAGCTGATCTCTTGGAGTGCTTCGTCCGTCACCGATGACCTCAAGTATGTGAATTTGTCAATTGGGGAAAGCTGGTCGTTGTTATGGATTAGGCTCTGGAACATGTCGCGGAATGTTACCCAGTCTCGAATTCTTCCACTGAAATGGGGCAGCTGGATTTCAGGAAGTTTTACGCGAGACATAACCGAACTTGAAGATGTTTCTGACGATTCAACTGACACTGGTTTCGTACGTTTGAAAGCTAGCAGGGAAGATTTCGCTGCGCAGTAAACCTCTTCGACCTGGGACGCAGCCTCGTCAAAATCTGCCTCACGCTTGGCAATTTTGGATTTCACTCGTTTATCGCGCTGTCCGTCAGTTTCCTTCGATTCGGGCTTTAATTCGAGGTCTTCTTCGTCCAAAATCACCTTGATTTTCCGCTGAACGACGTGGAACCTCCTCATTGCATCTTCCAACAACTCTAATCGAACGTCGATTTGATTCTCATGCCGTTCCATCGAAAAAGTTTCGACGAACCTTGCCACTCCATTGATGGTCCGCTTTAACTGCCTGTCTTGCTCTTTGAGCTCGTTAAAATCGACGTCCTCCATATTGATCTTTCAAAACTGACTTGGATTTCACAAAAAACTGACTTAGATTCCGACACAAACTGACTCAGCCCGAAATTTCAAAAGAAAAATTGGAATTCCAAAAAAAGTATAATAAACTTTGATTTTATCACGTCGACACGTCCGCTTGTTTCAACTGCACTAATAAATTGCCAATTACACATGAATTTTCCAAAATTATCAAAATAATTAATTTTGGAATATATTGTTAACACCGACACGACCTAATGATCTCCGCTGATCATTAAATAATTATGCTGACACAGGTAAAAACCACTGACTTGAATCAACTCTCACTGATTGAAAAAATAATTGCCGTACGCTCACCTTGACTATGAATGTGTAAAAACAATCGATCTTTTAAGGTCTCGACTCAACTCAACGTTTGTTTAATATTTTTATGAAAAAGAATGTACCAAAGCGCCCGATTGACAAGGGAAAAATGTTCAATAATTGCTGCCAAGTGAATCCAAAACGAAATAGCGAATGATGAATGATTTATGACCAAGGACTGCACACAATATCGTAATAAAAAAAGTGACCCAATTCGTAAAAGAATGAAGCAAATTCAATCAAATTTATTAACCCACAAGTTCTCAAAAATAAAGATCAAACACCACCAATCATGCACACTTTTACTTTCCTGCTGTGTCCTGTTCCGATTCTGTAGACCCAGGAAAGTTCCGACCGACAATCTGATTCAGGTATTGTTCGCCCTCCGTGATGCTTTGTGTTGCAGCAAAATGGTGTTCCGGTGATGATGCTAATAGCGGTAGGATGCGCGATGGCGTAGCAGTGATGGCGTAGCGGCTTGATGCTAGCTGAAGTGCAATGGCCGTGCACTGATGCTTCTTGGTAGGCTTTCCGGGTTCTTCCGTCGGGTTTACTGGCCACTTATCCGGCTCGAAGGACCAAAAAATGTTCCGGATCGTCCCAACAAAATTCGATATCTTCGAAGTGGACTGTATTAACAGTTGGGCGACCGGGGGAACAATTCACAGCACAACTTCACCACTGTTCTTGATTAGGGTGCAATTAAGGCTACCCAAGTAATTGCACCAAACTAAACCTCTTTTGTAGCACTAGAGGTGCGTGATATTGATCACGATGAATATTTTCTTCCGCTGACGAATAAAATACTACCGACTTTGGGAAACTTTAACCTTTATTCCCGACTTGACTTGCGAACCGACGGGTTAATTAATTAGAAGCGATGTTGCTTGGTTGGAGGTTGGTGCGAACTGATTTATTTTTGCTATGTTGATAAACAGATCGTGCCACGAACACGATCACACGATCGGTCGTGGAGAGTGAGTTCTCAGGAGAGAACTCACTTTTATGTTCAGTCGCTAGGGTGGCTCTTGCTTTATAGCAGCTATATAATGACGTTCCAAAACAGCTCTTCTAAAGTCAGCTACTAGTCAAAATAGGTTTTTTTGTTGTTTGGAAAAGCAAACTTTGGTTTTTTAACTAGTAATGAATATCTGGATAAATGAAACTAAAGAAAGATAACTCTCTTCCGTCGAACCTGGATAAGCGAGAACTGGTCAAAGAAGATACCTCTCTAAGTGAAAAATTTCCTCAGGTCTCATAAACGATGAAATTTGTTGGGCATTTGGCCTCATTACAAGCCAGAAAGTTATGAATAAAACATTTTTTGTAACAAAAAACCGTCATGTGCGCGGATTGTTTTTCATAAACCCAATAAATTGGTAAAAAAAGGGTGAAATTTCATAGCCATATCTTCATATATTTAATGTTTCGGTGATTTAGGCACTAGAGACTGGTTGAGAAGATGAAATTGATTCATATGTCATTGTGAAATCACTACGGATTACAAGTAGTAATTCAAATCCATTTGTTGTATGATGTTTTAACATTTTTCTTCAAGACAATAATTTTTCTACAAAAACTGTAGAACAGGATGTGTGTGCTAAGTATAGCAGATTACAGTGGCAGCAGTATATGAATACTTAGAATAGGAATATTAAGATAGATATATGAATAATAGGAGAAAACATCTGAGAAGTACCTATAGACTGATCATAAATAAACTGTAAAATAACCGTCATTTTAAAATCGTGTCATGTTTAACCAAATTTTGGCTGCGTACTGTTAGCTACATTCAAGTGAAGTACTCGTCATTTTTTTTAGAAAATAAAATGGAACAGTAAATTATTCTAAACTAACAACACCTGTGTTAGTGAAAGCAAATAATTCTTTGAAAATACTTTCGCCTCCCATGGAGTATCAGTCTTGGTTTTAATGATAATAATTTTTTGGAATGTAATCACAGTTTTATACCTACATTGCGATCTTCTTTTCATTTGGACACTCCGAATACGAAAACAAAACATCCTATTACGAGATCCGATTTCAATCAAATCTCGCTGTAATTAAATCTCCCAAATAATTGTTTGATTTCCATTTTGACAAGCAGCTGCATTTAAATATTCACTCCCGAGAAGGCAGACAATAAAAAGTGTCGCCCGGACAACATCGCCGATCGAAATGCAAATGGCCGAATCGACGGAAGCTTTCTGCATTTTCTCCACTTCATTATGCGAATTGTTGACTTGAAGATCATCTGCAGCAAATCTATGTAAAGGTAAGGTAAATCTGAAAGACACGCTTCGCCACCACCATTGCCATTGGCTCGTTCCAATTTTCTCCGGTGCGGTACGACGATCCAACACAATCGTCGTCCCTATTTGCTATCAGAAAATCCCCGCACTTTCTTTCTCACATTTTTCTTCAGAATTTTCCCTATCGGGTGCGCCCGGCGAGAGGCAAACATTTTAACCGAAATGAATATTCATGTTTGCCTTTGTTGTTCTGTTGGCATACATTTAAACGTTACTTTTGTTGATACTGTGTTGGGTTTTGTACACCGGACTTGTTTCTTTCAAATACCGGACCATTATCATTAGCTAAAGTGGACCTTTTTTATACCGAAAATAGAAAAAAAAGAAACATTAAAAAAAAGATACCTACCCAGACCTGGCTGTCCCTTCCGTTTTTGCAATCTTCCTTCCACGTCGGACAAAACCACAATACCAGAAACTCCTTCCCCCTTTTTTTCCTCTGTCCTATTTAAGGGTACCTATTTCATTTGGAATCTGAATGGATCCAATGGAAAACCGTAAACTTCGGTTGCTTGGCCCATTACCATCCTACATCTTGTACTGTGTTACGGTTTTGTTGCAATTTATTACAAACTAGTACACCCTATCACAGCTGCCATGTGCCAGTTGAGCACTGTTATCATTCACTTGCTTGTTCAAATTTAACAAGCCTTGTAAAGTTGTTCTGATAAAATCATGTTTCGTTCGACGTAATTTAGTACAAATATCAACTCAATTTTGTGTCTATTTGTCTTCGTATCATTCTCTCTTTTTCTCTTAGCTCTTTTGCTCTTTTGTTTTTTTTTTTGCTCTTTTGCTCTTTTGCTCTATTGCTCTTTTGCTCTTTTGCTCTTTTGATCTTTTGCTCTTTTGATCTTTTGCTCTTTTGCTCTTTTGCTCTTTTGCTCTTTTGCTCTTTTGCTCTTTTGCTCTTTCGCTCTTTTGCTCTTTTGCTCTTTTGCTCTTTTGCTCTTTTGCTCTTTTGCTCTTTTGCTCTTTTGCTCTTTTGCTCTTTGCTCTTTTGCTCTTTTGCTCTTTTGCTCTTTTGCTCTTTTGCTCTTTTGCTCTTTTGCTCTTTTGCTCTTTTGCTCTTTTGCTCTTTTGCTCTTTTGCTCTTTGCTCTTTTGCTCTTTTGCTCTTTTGCTCTTTTGCTCTTTTGCTCTTTGCTCTTTTGCTCTTTTGCTCTTTGCTCTTTTGCTCTTTTGCTCTTTTGCTCTTTTGCTCTTTTGCTCTTTTGCTCTTTTGCTCTTTTGCTCTTTTGCTCTTTTGCTCTTTTGCTCTTTTGCTCTTTTGCTCTTTTGCTCTTTTGCTCTTTTGCTCTTTTGCTCTTTTGCTCTTTTGCTCTTTTGCTCTTTTGCTCTTTTGCTCTTTTGCTCTTTTGCTCTTTTGCTCTTTTGCTCTTTTGCTCTTTTGCTCTTTTGCTCTTTTGCTCTTTTGCTCTTTTGCTCTTTTGCTCTTTTGCTCTTTTGCTCTTTTGCTCTTTTGCTCTTTTGCTCTTTTGCTCTTTTGCTCTTTTGCTCTTTTGCTCTTTTGCTCTTTTGCTCTTTTGCTCTTTTGCTCTTTTGCTCTTTTGCTCTTTTGCTCTTTTGCTCTTTTGCTCTTTTGCTCTTTGCTCTTTTGCTCTTTTTGCTCTTTTGCTCTTTTGCTCTTTTGCTCTTTTGCTCTTTTGCTCTTTTGCTCTTTTGCTCTTTTGCTCTTTTGCTCTTTTGCTCTTTGCTCTTTTGCTCTTTTGCTCTTTTGCTCGTTTGCTCTTTTGCTCTTTTGCTCTTTTGCTCTTTTGCTCTTTTGCTCGTTTGCTCTTTTGCTCTTTTGCTCTTTTGCTCTTTTGCTCTTTTGCTCTTTTGCTCTTTTGCTCTTTTGCTCTTTTGCTCTTTTGCTCTTTTGCTCTTTTGCTCTTTTGCTCTTTTGCTCTTTTGCTCTTTTGCTCTTTTGCTCTTTTGCTCTTTTGCTCTTTTGCTCTTTTGCTCTTTTGCTCTTTTGCTCTTTTGCTCTTTTGCTCTTTTGCTCTTTTGCTCTTTTGCTCTTTTGCTCTTTTGCTCTTTTGCTCTTTTGCTCTTTTGCTCTTTTGCTCTTTTGCTCTTTTGCTCTTTTGCTCTTTTGCTCTTTTGCTCTTTTGCTCTTTTGCTCTTTTGCTCTTTTGCTCTTTTGCTCTTTTGCTCTTTTGCTCTTTTTGCTCTTTTGCTCTTTTGCTCTTTTGCTCTTTTGCTCTTTTGCTCTTTTGCTCTTTTGCTCTTTTGCTCTTTTGCTCTTTTGCTCTTTGCTCTTTTGCTCTTTTGCTCTTTTGCTCTTTTGCTCTTTTGCTCTTTTGCTCTTTTGCTCTTTTGCTCTTTTGCTCTTTTGCTCTTTTGCTCTTTTGCTCTTTTGCTCTTTTGCTCTTTTGCTCTTTTGCTCTTTTGCTCTTTTGCTCTTTTGCTCTTTTGCTCTTTGACTCTTTTGCTCTTTTTACTCTTTTGCTCTTTTGCTGTTTTTGTCTTCTTGTCTTCTTGTCTTCATGTTTTCTTGTCTTCTTGTCTTCTTGTCTTCTTGTCTTCTTGTCTTCTTGTCTTCTTGTCTTCTTGTCTTCTTGTCTCTTGTCTTCTTGTCTTCTTGTCTTCTTGTCTTCTTGTCTTCTTGTCTTCTTGTCTTCTTGTCTTCTTGTCTTCTTGTCTTCTTGTCTTCTTGTCTTCTTGTCTTCTTGTCTTCTTGTCTTCTTGTCTTCTTGTCTTCTTGTCTTCTTGTCTTCTTGTCTTCTTGTCTTCTTGTCTTCTTGTCTTCTTGTCTTCTTGTCTTCTTGTCTTCTTGTCTTCTTGTCTTCTTGTCTTCTTGTCTTCTTGTCTTCTTGTCTTCTTGTCTTCTTGTCTTCTTGTCTTCTTGTCTTCTTGTCTTCTTGTCTTCTTGTCTTCTTGTCTTCTTGTCTTCTGTCTTCTTGTCTTCTTGTCTTCTTGTCTTCTTGTCGTCTTGTCTTCTTGTCTTCTTGTCTTCTTGTCTTCTTGTCTTCTTGTCTTCTTGTCTTCTTGTCTTCTTGTCTTCTTGTCTTCTTGTCTTCTTGTCTTCTTGTCTTTCTTCTTGTCTTCTTGTCTTCTTGTCTTCTTGTCTTCTTGTCTTCTTGTCTTCTTGTTCTTCTTGTCTTCTTGTCTTCTTGTCTTCTTGTCTTCTTGTCTTCTTGTCTTCTTGTCTTCTTGTCTTCTTGTCTTCTTGTCTTCTTGTCTTCTTGTCTTCTTGTCTTCTTGTCTTCTTGTCTTCTTGTCTTCTTGTCTTCTTGTCTTCTTGTCTTCTTGTCTTCTTGTCTTCTTGTCTTCTTGTCTTCTTGTCTTCTTGTCTTCTTGTCTTCTTGTCTTCTTGTCTTCTTGTCTTCTTGTCTTCTTGTCTTCTTGTCTTCTTGTCTTCTTGTCTTCTTGTCTTCTTGTCTTCTTGTCTTCTTGTCTTCTTGTCTTCTTGTCTTCTTGTCTTCTTGTCTTCTTGTCTTCTTGTCTTCTTGTCTTCTTGTCTTCTTGTCTTCTTGTCTTCTTGTCTTCTTGTCTTCTTGTCTTCTTGTCTTCTTGTCTTCTTGTCTTCTTGTCTTCTTGTCTTCTTGTCTTCTTGTCTTCTTGTCTTCTTGTCTTCTTGTCTTCTTGTCTTCTTGTCTTCTTGTCTTCTTGTCTTCTTGTCTTCTTGTCTTCTTGTCTTCTTGTCTTCTTGTCTTCTTGTCTTCTTGTCTTCTTGTCTTCTTGTCTTCTTGTCTTCTTGTCTTCTTGTCTTCTTGTCTTCTTGTCTTCTTGTCTTCTTGTCTTCTTGTCTTCTTGTCTTCTTGTCTTCTTGTCTTCTTGTCTTCTTGTCTTCTTGTCTTCTTGTCTTCTTGTCTTCTTGTCTTCTTGTCTTCTTGTCTTCTTGTCTTCTTGTCTTCTTGTCTTCTTGTCTTCTTGTCTTCTTGTCTTCTTGTCTTCTTGTCTTCTTGTCTTCTTGTCTTCTTGTCTTCTTGTCTTCTTGTCTTCTTGTCTTCTTGTCTTCTTGTCTTCTTGTCTTCTTGTCTTCTTGTCTTCTTGTCTTCTTGTCTTCTTGTCTTCTTGTCTTCTTGTCTTCTTGTCTTCTTGTCTTCTTGTCTTCTTGTCTTCTTGTCTTCTTGTCTTCTTGTCTTCTTGTCTTCTTGTCTTCTTGTCTTCTTGTCTTCTTGTCTTCTTGTCTTCTTGTCTTCTTGTCTTCTTGTCTTCTTGTCTTCTTGTCTTCTAATTTTCCTGTCGTCCTTCAATTTTTGTCATTCATTTTTCTATTTTTCATCTAATCCAACTGGCGCTATTAAAACAATTAAATTTTCCTGGAATGTTTCCTTGCTAGGGAAGCCAATTCACTTATGACAACAACCTTGTCAAAAATCGTTTCCGTGAAAACGATAGCGCTCAAAAAGTTGCACAAAAACATGTTGTCGTTTGCTCAATCTCTGCACGAATAGATATCCAAAAATTGAACCCGTGAAATGCGGACCACGACCAAAATGGACAGTTTCATGATTCGATAAGGTCATCCGATTTCAAAATGTGTCCGCTCTGGCTCCCGGAAATGAGTCCTGACTTCGCCTATTGAGGGGCAACTTTGAAACAGTTATGTTTTGAAAATAAAAATTATGTACTAAAAGCTTCTCTTAGTAAAAACAAAGAAAAAAGAATTGACATCTTTTACAGTTCATTGAACTTCATAAAAACATTTCCATTAGACAATTTCCCCTTAAGGGATTTTCCTAATGGCATATTGGATTCCACTTATGCTCGGTAATGGATATGGTCAGGCATCAAACAAAGTTAGATTCCTGGGATGCTGAGTGAGTTGCACCACAAAATGATCACAAACTAATTGGGTCAAGCGTTTGTGCGATGAAAACGTCTTTAGAGTTTCTCCTTTCCGGTTTGCATCAGTAGCTTTGCCCAATTATACGGTTAGGCAATTTTCAAATACTGTTATGTATGAGTAAAGAAAAAGCAATAGAGTGTGCTCGATAAGTAATTTTCATTCACCGAATGGATTATTTGACATCAAACTAGAGCTTGATTTCCATGAAACATTCGAAGATGAACTTGAAGAGGAAATTTACTTTTTGCCGATATAAAAAAAGCTGCAACGAATAATTATATTCTAAGATTTTTTTTTTTGTAGTGTCTTTTTTGTTTTTATTTTTATTTCGTCACATTTTTTTGTCATTTTTGTCATTTTTGTAATTTTTGTAATTTTTGTAATTTTTGTCATTTTTGTCATTTTTGTCATTTTTGTCATTTTTGTCATTTTTGTCATTTTTGTAATTTTTGTCATTTTTGTCATTTTTGTCATTTTTGTCATTTTTGTCATTTTTGTCATTTTTGTCATTTTTGTCATTTTTGTCATTTTTGTCATTTTTGTCATTTTTGTCATTTTTGTCATTTTTGTCATTTTTGTCATTTTTGTCATTTTTGTCATTTTTGTCATTTTTGTCATTTTTGTCATTTTTGTCATTTTTGTCATTTTTGTCATTTTTGTCATTTTTGTCATTTTTGTCATTTTTGTCATTTTTGTCATTTTTGTCATTTTTGTCATTTTTGTCATTTTTGTCATTTTTGTCATTTTTGTCATTTTTGTCATTTTTGTCATTTTTGTCATTTTTGTCATTTTTGTCATTTTTGTCATTTTTGTCATTTTTGTCATTTTTGTCATTTTTGTCATTTTTGTCATTTTTGTCATTTTTGTCATTTTTGTCATTTTTGTCATTTTTGTCATTTTTGTCATTTTTGTCATTTTTGTCATTTTTGTCATTTTTGTCATTTTTGTCATTTTTGTCATTTTTGTCATTTTTGTCATTTTTGTCATTTTTGTCATTTTTGTCATTTTTGTCATTTTTGTCATTTTTGTCATTTTTGTCATTTTTGTCATTTTTGTCATTTTTGTCATTTTTGTCATTTTTGTCATTTTTGTCATTTTTGTCATTTTTGTCATTTTTGTCATTTTTGTCATTTTTGTCATTTTTGTCATTTTTGTCATTTTTGTCATTTTTGTCATTTTTGTCATTTTTGTCATTTTTGTCATTTTTGTCATTTTTGTCATTTTTGTCATTTTTGTCATTTTTGTCATTTTTGTCATTTTTGTCATTTTTGTCATTTTTGTCATTTTTGTCATTTTTGTCATTTTTGTCATTTTTGTCATTTTTGTCATTTTTGTCATTTTTGTCATTTTTGTCATTTTTGTCATTTTTGTCATTTTTGTCATTTTTGTCATTTTTGTCATTTTTGTCATTTTTGTCATTTTTGTCATTTTTGTCATTTTTGTCATTTTTGTCATTTTTGTCATTTTTGTCATTTTTGTCATTTTTGTCATTTTTGTCATTTTTGTCATTTTTGTCATTTTTGTCATTTTTGTCATTTTTGTCATTTTTGTCATTTTTGTCATTTTTGTCATTGTTGTCATTTTTGTCATTTTTGTCATTTTTGTCATTTTTGTCATTTTTGTCATTTTTTTTATTTTTGTCATTTTTGTCATTTTTGTCATTTTTGTCATTTTTCATTCTTGGAAATTTCTTGATTCAAAATTGTTAAACCTGTTCTTTTCATCCAACTTATATCACTTGTTATTCATTTATAAAATCGCTATTGTTTTCAACTGAAGGCATCTTCCAGGAATGCGAATCCTTTGACTCATTTAGTAATGCTCTCATGAATGAACATCAACTCTTTATTGAGTTGTGCTTAGCAATTTATACACCCACTTTACAACCCATCATATTGTTTATCATAAAGTCATTCAAAATAAAACTATTGTTGGATTCGGTCATGCGAAAACTAATGAAAAGATTGAAAAACTTAATCACAACAATGAAAACTAAAATATTTGTTAAACTAGGAAGCAATCCATTTCGATATAACGTGGTGAATTCACTGGAAATTCTAAACGTATCTCTATTCACCGTAATTGAAAAATTCCTACAGTCATCTATTGAATTAAGCAAACTATTCATCATACGACGCCCCCGATCAGAAGTTTGCTTGTGTAGATTTTCTAGCTTCCATTAATGTTTTAACAAATCTGCTAAAAGCGGATGCAAAAAAAAATCAACTGTTGTACTGTTTTTACAGTAAAGTTTGAGCCATTTTTGTTTCAAATTAAATCAACGCAAAATTGATTCCACTTTTCTGTGTCCAAGCTCGCAAACTATACCGACTGAAGCACACCGAAATCATCCTATTTAAAATTTAATTAAAATTTAATTTAAACAATAAACCAATTTTGCCGCGTTTCTCATTATTCTGAGCAGCATCGAGCGGCCCGTTTGTTGGTCACCGGTGCCGGAATTAAACGATAAACAAAAAAGTTTCATGCGTCCTCGCACAAATACACACGTGTGTGTTGTAGTTCCACACACTTTTCTAGAAGAGTACCGCGTGTATCGCCAGTTGAAACAATAAAAGTCCAACCGCCAGTATCCGTCATAACGAGCGAGCGTTGCCGATGCGTTGTTGGTGGTTCAGATGTGAAAACCTATTTTTCCGCCCAATATGTAGCACCGCACACACGCACACACCCACATACACTTTTCGCAAACTCGAGTGTTATGATCACTGCAAGTGGGGCGAGATGGGCCATTGCGTATGAGTTTATGGCCGCCGCTCGCTGTTGATATTGTCGTTTGCATGATTATTACTTCTAGGGCGTACTCCTGTATATCCGGAATAGTCAACAATTTCCGACAACAGACCAGAATTCAAACCGCATCGTCATCAATTGGGAATCTCCCGTGCGTGGCCCCATAAAGTCTGGCAGTCTCGCAGCTGTTGATTTGCTGGTCATTAGTAGGTGGGTTGAGACCCGCCGCCGAACAGGGGACACCCTCATGTCTGCCGATGCCACGCCACGCGAGTCCGGAGATCATGTTGGGCGGTTCTTACGCAATTTTAAGAATAATTTAATCAAATATGATAAATCGATTTTATCACGGTGACTAGACTAAAGTTTTTAAGCATATCTGAAAATTTACCACATTAGAGAGGATTTTCGCTCCATTTGAAAAACGAACAATTTTTTGTTGAGTAATTTAGGTATTTCTCTCTTAAAATTCATTTTTTTTATATTTATTACAAGCTGACTCGGTGTGCTTTGCTACACCTTCCATAAATAAATGAAATTCTGTAATTTTTTTAATAGTTTTTAAATATACTTGTAGGCACCATTTTAAATCAAATTTAACAACAAAATTCAGAAACAATAACTTTTAAATGAGGGTTGCAAGTGAAGTTTCTTATTCCAATACAAAGATGATTTCATGCAAATTATTCACTGAAACTTGATCTCTACAGAAATAAGGTCCGTTTCGCTTTATCATCGTCGATTTATTAAAAAAAAAATGAAATCGGAGATCCCCTTCCTTTCCTCTACCCCTCTCATACTGCTATAAGGATGCAGGCATTTGTCTCCATTTGCTTAAATAGTTTTCGAATGATGTTAAAAATGGAAAGGAAGCCTTCCGTCTTCTCATTTCCCCATTGGAAGATAGGAGGGGTTGCTCGTACCCAAATACCCTCCTATGTTCAATTTAGATCGTTTTGCTGGATAAGATTTTCAGTTATGCAAAACAATATGAAATAGGGGCCCCTCCCTTCTTCCTGTCACTCCAATGAAGGATAGAGGGGTGCCAAATATTTGTTGAAATATTTATTGAACCCTAATCCTATCCCACGCCAAATGTTGTTCCATTTGCTTGAATAGTTCTTGGGTTATGTGAAAAATTGTAATCGAGCTCCATCTCTCCCTTCCTGTTCCCCCACTCACTCTGGAAAAACAGAGGGCTCTCAATAATAATAGAAACATTCCCCGTACCCAAATACCCTCCCATGCCAAATTGGGTACCATTTGTTTGATCGGTTCTCGAATTATGCAAAAGTTTGTCTTTTGGTTGGGAGCCTCCCCTGCTATCTGTGAGGAGGAGGGGTCTAAAACCATAATAGTAACTTTCCTCGACCTCAGAAGCCTCCACCTGCCAAGTTTCACTTCAATCGTTTCAGTAGCATTCGAGTCCATAGGGAACAGACAGACAGGCAGAAATCCACTCTAATACACAGTAAATGAAAATTACCGAGTTCGGTAATTTTTTTACCGCAATCCTAACATGTGTAAATCGTTAAACCGTCGGTAATTTTTTCGGTAAAAAATAAACGAACATCGGTAAATGAAGAATCGATTTACCGATGTTCGTTTATTTTTTACCGAAAAAATTACCGAACAGTTTAACGACTTACACATGTTAGGATTTCGGTAAAGAAATTACCGAACTCGGTAATTTTTGTTTACTGTGTACATCTATATAGAGATTGGAATAACAATGGAAACTTTGAATTTCTCAACCAAATGCTTGACATAAAAAAAAATGTCTTCAAAAGTCTTAAAAACTGGAAATTTTCGTCGAATCTAGGTTTAAACCTGGTTTAAATTTGAAAATTAACGTTAAAATTTTACTCAAAAGACATACGAGATTCTGGCAGCAATTAAGAGCATTTCAGAGCACTGTTTCGAAAATATGTTCCTTAAATTTTAAATTTCAGACATGAAAAATGGTACAGCGATTATAAGGTTGCTATCCTTACAAAACTTTTACAAAGGTTAAAAATTTTACGGTAGTTAATTTTACCAACAAAACCTAAAACGATACTTTGAAAAATATTTAAAATACCTACCGAATATGTAGATATCGTAGATCAAATTAACGAAATAACGACCATTAACACGTTCGTCGCCACGCTCATTTTGGTGGTTTTACTAGCCGGGCCCAGAGAAATTTTCAGAGAGAGAAAACAAAGAGGGAGAACACCCATATTTGAATCGTGTGGCGAAGCTGAGCTGTAAACTCAAGTAAGAGAGCGTCACACGCTTTTTGATGTGACGGGGCCCCCCAGGAAATACACCCGTCACCCGAATATGGGTGCCATGGCGACGAACGTGTTGATAGGTCTAAGCTAGGGTTGTGAGGCTGGGTCATTCGGCCGAAAGTCATGAGGCCGAAAGCCATTCGGCCGAAGGTCATTTGGCCGATGGACGTTAGGCCGAATGGGTTATCTGGCCGAATAGGCCACTAGGCCGAATGGGTTATTCGGCCGACGGTTAACCAGCCGAAGACTGTTAGGCCGAAAGGACGCAAGGCCGAAAGGATGTTCGGCCGAATGGTCACTAGGCCGAATGATCATTAGTCCGAAAGGTCATAAGGCCGAATCCTTAATTCGGCCTTGCGACAATTCGGCCTAATGACCATTCGGCCTTACGACCATTCGGCCTTACGACCATTCGGCCTAATGACCATTCGGCCTAATGACCATTCTGCCAAATGACCATTGGGCCTTACGACCATTCGGCCTAGCGACCATTCGGCCTATCGTCCATTCGGCCTGATGAGCATTCGGGCCCCTAGGGTTGTGCAACACGCGGCTCGCGGGTCGCTTACGTATTGTGCGGTCCACGAAGCCTTTCAGAGCATTGAATTCATTTTTCCAATTTTACCTGCAATAGATCGTTAATTATCATTAAATATCAGTCAATCAAACGGAAATAGTGAATATATCAATGACTTTTTTAAATGTGCACTCCACGTATTTTTGTTTGGATTTATCCCATAATCATTAGGATTGGTGAATTGTTTCTTTTTGTTCTTAAGGGTTAAATGCAACATCATAGAAACGTCATATTGGGTTTTTTTTATAATATTCAAAATCAGTAACTAATACCAAGCCGACAATGGCATATAAAAAAATTGGAAACCTACTGAGGAGCACATAATAAATTTTTTGAAATCATCACAGGTAAAGTTGTTTGAGCTTGAGCTTGAGCTTAGATAAACCGTACATTTCAGTAGTTGCTACTCCGTGATTGACAAAAACCATCAAAATTGTACATAGATCCAAATAAATGGCGCTTGGGATTAGCTTACCATTTTCTGTGTACACGTTTCGGAGGTTCCTTATCTTATATGGTCAATAACGGCGCCGGCCACGTCCTTACGGTTCATCGGGGAAAGGGAAGGATTGTTAGTTCGACTTCCGTTGCTACTAGAGACCGAATACACCTCTAAATCTCCACGGTCGTCACAGGAAGGGTGGCTTGTTAGTGGAGAAGGTAAATAGGATCTGGATTCCCTTTGGAAAGGGATGTGATCAAAGCAAAGTTAAATATTTAATGAGCGTCGCGTCGCACACTATCGAGTACATCGCGTTTTATTTAGAGCAAATACGTCCTGACTTGGCATTGCCATACACGTACAATGTACTTAGCACCGGTTCAACTCACCGAATTTTACCGCGCGCTTATAACGAGAAGGGCAGAGCAAAACGTCCTAACGTGGCATTCTCCTTCACGTACAATGTACTTAGCACCAGTGCAACTCACCGAAGATTATCGCGCGCTAAAAACTAGAAGAGCAAAATCGTCCTAACGTGGCATACATGTACAATGTACTTGGCACCGATGCAACTCACCGAATTTTATCACGCTTTTTATACGAGAAGAGCAAGAACGACCAAACGAGCCAACGGGGAGAGAAAGAGAAAAAGAAAAAAAAAACGTATCCGATCGCGCCTCGCTTGCCTGATGTACTCTTTTCCCTAGCATCTGAACGGAGGAGGAAATTTTCTTTTTTTGCTCTCGCTGCTTTTTGTTTGAACTCCCAGCAGCATTAAGACACTATATTTATAAACACCGACGACCGAACCAACCGATCACGTAAATTTTCCCCACGTTAACACAAACACACACACACACACACACACACACACACACACACACACACACACACACACACACACACACACACACACACACACACACACACACACACACACACACACACACACACACACACACACACACACACACACACACACACACAAGGAACCGACCCTACTCAGTTTTAAACTTGATTGTTGGATCTCTGAACTGCATTGGTAACTTTATTATGACATCCTATATCATCCTTCTTCAATCCTCCTCTCTACAAATTAAATTTAAAAACCTATTCCATTTTACAAATGTTAACTTTTTAGCTAGGAACAGTATTCAGATTAATTTATGAGCAATACTTTCATATTTCTTTGGTAGCAAGTAACAAATATTACATCAAACAAAGAATGGTTGCGCTTTCTCTGAATTATTGAGCGGTAATACAATGACATACAACAACAACAACAACAATTGTGAAAGCCTTCAGCGCACTCATTCATTTCATACATACACCATCATTCATCAGCGATCAATTATAAATATTATTCTTCAGAAAATGTTGAATACGCTATCAAACAATTGAAAAAAGGAATACTTAGCTTGGGACTGACGCAGCATACTGGGAATCCTTGATGGTTCAAAATTCCAATTGGAAACACTATTTGTCATCTTACTAGACCTAAATACAACACAAGCTTTTCATAATAGCTTTAGAGCTTTTTAAACCATTATGATGTCGAAGCTTCATCCCAGTTACAAAGCGTTACATCACGAACAGGGAGCTTTTGTTGCACAGCATGAGCTTTTAGAACAGAAACTTTTAGTACACGAACCGCACTTTTTCATATTACGATGTTTTTCTTTTTCTGTTCAGATTCAAGCGTCAATGTTTTTAAAATAACACCAAATGTAATGTTTTTTTCATCACAACTTCACATTACACATAAAGAATAACACACTGCGCGTTCGAATCACTATAAGGAACATTCAAATATTGTAAATTACACCGAAATTCAATGAATTAATAACAGCGATCGGAGGAAAGAAGCTGCACTCGACAGGGTTGCCAGTCTCCCTTCCTCCAAATCATCACAGGTAAAGTTGTTTGATAAATTAACTCAAGAGATATATTTTAGAAAATTTGATTATTTAATAAAATTGGACATAAACGCTTATTTCGTTGGTAATTGAATTCTGTCAAAAAAAAAATAAATATCATTAGTCAAAACCGTATATGACCTCAAATTAATAAAAAAAAACATGGTTGAGTTGAGAGATTTATGATTTCATATCAATATGACTAAGCATTAAAATTGCCAGAAAAATATGTGTTCATGACAAAAACCCATAAGAGGCCGTTCAAATATTACGTAACGCGATTTTCGGCCATTTTTGACCCTCCCTTAAACACGTTGCGTAATATTTGAATGGTCTCAAATTGAAATTTTTGATCAAAATATTTCTTAGAAAATAACATTTTATATAAACAACGTCAACAAATATTCTTAAACTAGTGTTAGATTTCCGATCCCAGTAGCAGTAAAATCTTTATATCTCGCATGAGCTTTCATTTTGTCATATGAAATAAAATTTAAACAAACAGTTTTATTACAAAACAATAAAAAAAAAATGACTAAAACTAGTCGCAACTTTTTCCATTTAGAATATTTGTAGTCTGGACAACATATTCTATATAAATACAAATTTTAAAGATGTTTTGATAATTTTTGAAGCAGTTTTGTGGCAATTCTGAAAATGTTTCATAGGACGTAATGAAAGCTCACGCAAGGTATATAAAAAGCGTTTTGTTTGTTAGTCCTCTATAGGCTCAGCCGTCTTAAGACCTAGAGAGCTGAAATTCGGCATAGATGTTCATAAGGACTAGAAATGATGAAAAATGTTCTTAGATTTTCGGATGACCCCTTTTGAAGGGGGTCGTCCATACAAGACAAATTCTGTTTTAGCAATATCGGCGTTATTATATATCGGGTTGGGAATTTGCACATGAGTATTTTTGAACACGAACAATCGATTCTAGTTATCAAATTTAGGGACAGGAGTTGGCATAGGGGGTCGCTCATATCAGCTGTTCAATGTGTTGCGAAATTTGCGTTATTATGCATTGGATTGAGATGAAAATTTCCACTTAAAAGTTTTGAGTTACAAGCAATTAATTCCAAGTATTAATTTCAGGCTTAGGGGTCGGCGAAAGGGGTCGTCCATATCAATTATTCAATGTTTTTACGATATCCCATTTCGGAAAGTTGATTAGTTGTTCACTGTTTTCGCGATATTGTCGCGATTAAGCATCGGATTGAGATGAAAATTTGCAGATACTTGATGTCAAATTTCCCAGCAAAAATAAAATCGTATTAGAAATGATAGCTCAAATCGATGACAATGTTAATGCGAATCGCAACTACCTAATAGCTAAACGATCGTAAAAATGGTAACTTAAAGTCGGTATAAATCGAAATCTTAAAAAAATCAGATGGTTCATTTGAAAAAAAAAAGTCCAATGAGGAAAGCAGCAAATATTGTCACTGGCAACGATTTGCATGAATTGAGAGCAAAACTTACGCTTTCTCGCATACTTTTAAGAAATACGAATGAAGTGTTGAATATCGTTGAGTTTGTATAATTCTTATCGTTTAAGGCAGACATTAAAATATGTATTTATATTGCCTCCATTTTGGTAGGTAAAGTCAGTTTTTTTTAGCTTTATGCAATGGTACTATGATAGTATATGAAACGTATAACACTACTCTCAACTTGACGTATAAATGATTGAAAACGAAACGAAGTTCGAACGAAGTTCGTACGTGATCAGCTTATTTAATATATATAATCATTTAAAAAACATTTTGAAAAAAAATTATTATTAAAAAATGTAAATTCTAGCCTAGATTCATACATACATACATTTGGTTGTGAATCTGTGAAATTATTGTTTCGTCTAGGATTTCAGCGGATTTCGTCAACATTCTATGTAAAATATATTTTCTCATCCATTTCAGGAACAAAAATCATGGTCTCGCCAATTTCAACTGTGGAAAGACTTTTTGAAAATACGCACGGAAAACCGAAATTTTGATCAGGGAATTTGAACAACGATTCAACGTCCAACGCTATAAATATTTCTCTTGTTTTTAAGGTAATTGCTGTGATATATATAGCTCCAGAAGAATTTCGAGTTGAAGTAATTAATTCTGCCAGTTTAAACAAAAAAGATTTTTCTATGGAAACGAGTCAAACGTTTTTATGCATCGCAGAAATGTCTGTAAATGTCTGTAAAATGTGATGCAAATGATGTCAATGTTTGGAAAAAAGAATGTTTGCGGAGAAGTTCTAAATTAATTGAAAAAAATCATTGTTTTTCAAAACGACAACAAAACCTGACTTCGATTGAGTGACGGACATTATCAATTTCAGCTGATATTGAATTTCAAATTGATTTCCCCAAGAATTCGTTTGATTTAAAAGAAAGTTGACAAAAGTTTGTAATCATATCGATTAAATTTTATTAAATAATTAGCAAATCTTTTGTTTGTTATCTAAAGAGTTATGCAAATAATAGACGTATGTATTTTTAAGTACGGCCGGCCGAGAAGATTTTGAAATAAAATGATGATTCTAGATGTTCTTCTACGATTCTGGTTTGAACAAAGAGAACATTTATTCAAGCTTGAATAAATAATCTTCAGAAAAGGGAGAAATTTTGTTGAAGATATAAAGGGTGTCCAACATCAAATTGCGCCATAGTTAAAACGCTGTAATATATTACCTAATTGATCGATTCTCTTCAAAGTTCAGAAAATAAACTTGAAATCATTTGTACTCTTTTGGTATATCAAGAGACGTCCGTTAGGGAAACACGCGGCCAAACAAGTTCTTTTCTGAAGATGGCTGAAGCTCAGTAGGCCGAAACGTAAAAAAAACAGCAGTTTTAATTTCGTCCTAAATAAATCTCCGAAAAATTATCAATCCAAAAAAAACATATCATTTCTTCTTCATAATTGACCTCTTTGAGATGCTCACTGACTGCCGGCTTCAAAATAGCACAGTATTTTTTAATGAGTATTAGTTCCGGTACATTGGGTGAATTTATGTTCCTGGATAAAAAAGTGGCTTTTTTGGTTCAATAGCACTTCAGGGCATCTTTTGAAAACTGGAATGAATGAAAATAGGTCGTAATGATGCAAAAGACCACCCTACAGCTATGTTTGGACTTTTAACTGACCAAAAAATTCAAATCCAGCTGTAAATTGCTTTAGAAGTAATTATTTCAGTATATCGGGTTGTTGTTAAAAACCAACTCCATTAACGGATAAATTTGTATCTATCTTGATTTTTACGAAGCCACCAAACTTTTACAAACTTAATAACTACAAAGTACGTATAATTAAACGATCCGAAAATGGTGTTCGAATCGGTCCAGGGGTTTTGCAAATCAAGATCTTTAAACCGTTTTTTATTTTGACAAAATATGTTTTTGACAAGAACTAGTGAACTAGTAAAGCTTTCGTGGACTTTTTGATATAATTATAGGTATTATTACATTCAACAAACGAGTATTCAATTATTTCTCATTTTGATAGGAAAAAATTGAATATCAAAATATTTTTTCTTGATATAGTTTTGTTTTTCTCTTCTGATCTGATATAGTTAATCATTCGATATTTTTTATTTAGTTTTGAAAAACATAAGCTTCGATTTCTCCATTTGGAAAAAGCAAAAACATTTTGCCCATCCTTATTTGAAAATATTTAAGCCAATGGAGAATAGCTTTCCCCCTGCCGGCCAAAGATGACCCTGGGGGTGTGTGACATCGCACAATTGGGTGCCACTTGAACCATGCTGGCTGCTGATGTCAGTGCTGACGGTGCGTGGTTGAGGTTGGCTGCATGGACTCTGCTGATGTATACATACATAGATATAGGTGAAGACACACGGTTTAATTCCTGCTCAACCACCTATGAAAACCACGAAACAAATCAATTGACAGAGAGCAATAATCGCACAATATTGCACCACGCGCGTACATATTCCGAGTGTCAACACCCAGCCTAGCTCAGTCCAGCTCAGCCAGTCGGGAAAATGCGGAAGCCGAGAGCCTGGAAAAGTTCCCGCAGGTGATTTTGGGAAAGATGAGTGACTGTATGAGGTTTCAATAGAGGATTTCCAACAGGTTGATGGGAGGTAAGGCATCGACAATTCAAGTGGAAATGATGAAAATTCGGCCCTCAATAAAGGGATGAACATTTGAATAGTTGGTAATATTCGGAACAGCTCATGTATTGTTTTTCACTATTTTTAATTCGACCCACTACAATTTGTTATAATAAGCCATGCGAAATTGAATGCTCGATAGGGTTTGTCAAATTGCAACTTTTCTCTATTTCCAAAAATCCGTGGGCTCACCAACCACCAACCACCAACCACCAGCAAACCATTTATGTCAAAACGGAATAATATTTGTCTCAAATTTTTAATACAAGATTAACGCACGGATCGATATGAAGGGTTGTTAAAGAGAATTGCAGTTCATAAATTTCTAATCGGAAGTGATAAATTTATTTTGAAAAAACATAAATTTTTCTCTTCTTAAATAGATAGTAAAAATTTTGACAATTCTTAAGTCGTACAATTTATAAGAATCGGTTCAGTAGTATTGAAGAAACAGCCAAAATTGCTATCCGTGTCTATATGACCCCAACCGGCAAAATATCCTTTTTTGACGGACTAAGGAAGAAAGCGGAAGTCTCTAATCAGTGATAATCGCCGAATTTCTAGAGATGTAACTTAAAAACCGTTTGCAACTCCAAATATATGTTTCATGTTGGAACTTCAATTTATCGAAAAAACAACTCTGATAAAAGCTGTTAAATTTAAACAATTTAAATCCGTGATTCATTAAAAAAAAATATTACCTACTGAAATTCTCTGGTTTAGAAGAATTTAATAAAAAAAGAATTTAATGAATAAGGAAAAAATAACAAAATGTTTTTTCATTGCACCATTGAACGCCTTCATCTGAAGCAGAACGACAATTGGAAAGTAATATTAAGATTTCAGACCTAGAATTCAAAGTTTAAAAAATAGTACAAAAGGATATAATTCAAATTCTTTGGAGATAAAGATATAAAAGCTCAAGAGTAAAACTCAAATCGTTAAATCAGATTTTAATCAGAGCCATAATTCAGCAAGAGTTCCCGATCGGGAATTTCCGGGAAACAAACAATTTCGGGAATGGACGAATTCCGGGAAACGACAGAAAAATCCCGGGAATTCCCGATGATACTAAATCGAGCTAAATTTCCGGAAAATTGCCAAACAATTTCAGTAAAGATTCACCAAGAGAAAACATAAAATGCTCTGTTTAGCAATATTCATCATTGAGAATTTCCGGTTTGAAAACAGTGGACAGTAGCGAAATCATCGTTAGAGAAATGACTCTATTCGAAACAAAAGTGCAGTGGTGCAACTATCTGAAAATTTACTAGATTTGATGAATAACCTGAAGTCTAGCAAGTCAACTTCTATCGATAGTGAAATTTTTTTTTCAATTTTATCCAGTTTTTGCAACAAGAAGCAATTAAATATGTTCGTTAAAGTGCAACAGACCCCGTTCGCTTTTGGCAACACACAATACAGAATAAGGCAAAAAAAATGTGAGTACAGAATACCATATCAATATTTATGATTCCGTATGCAGTAGAGAGGAATTAAAATCTCCTTTTACAATTTTTCCCAGGATCTCGGGTGCAATCCGCGAATGCATCCTCATGGATGACGAAACGTACGTGAAGATGGATTTTGGGCGGCTTCCTCTCCAAAAATTTTACAAAGCGACTGGTCGGGGTGATGTCCCCTTCAAGTTCAAATTCATTTTTGCCGATAAGTTGGCAAGAAAGTGGTTGATCTGGCAAGGTATTTGCAGCTGCGGACGAAAAACCCCGGTTTTTGTGAAAAACAAGACCATGCACTCCGAAATGTACAAGGAGGAGTGCCTGAAAAACGTTTTTTTTCGTACATTAGATCTCACAAAGGACCAGTAAAGTTTTCGCCAGATTTGGCAAGCTGCCACTACAGCAAAGAGGTACTACAGTGGTATCGGAACATCAGGTAGATTTTGTCGAAAAGGACATCAACCAACCCAACTGCCCTCAATTCCGCCCTATCGAAAAATTTTGGACAATTGTCAAGCAGAAGATGAAGAAGAATGGTAGGACGACTCGAGATGCAACAGAGATGAAGAGATTGTGGAACAAAATGGCCGCTGAGGCAGGCGCGGATCTAGAGATTGCTCTTAGGGGGGGTGATTGAATAAATTTTCAAAAAATATGGCCAACATTTTTTGAGTGATTGGGGGAAATAAAAACTGTGGCAGGAAAAATGTAGATGATGAAGATGAAGAGAATTCAGCAGCATGTAAATAATGTTAAAGGAATTTTTAAAAAAAATTGTTCAAAGAATTCTGTACATCTATTTGTTGATGGCTTATTCTTACGCAAAACGCAGACAAATGTTTTTTTTTCACTGGTATAAAGTTGAATTTACGTTTATTTATCTAGTTGGGAATATGGAATGACCAATTGTTTATTTTTATCAGATTAGAAATCCATAAGCAATTTAATTTTGGAAATCGTACTTTATTTATTTTCAGTCAAAAATAAATCTGTTGGTCTGATTTCAACTTACTCAAATGAGCATCTCTGGTTTTATGGTTATAACTACGTCTTATTAATTTTGAAACTATTACAATATTTGAACAAAACGCCATTTACGCGAGTTTCAAATATATTTAATCGATATATTTTCTCTTTTGAGTTAGAATTTTAAACCGTATTCTGCTTCATTCCTTATCGAAACTCGTCAATGTATATATTCAATAATTTCACATATTTTTCTCTTTATATTCCATTAATATATCAATTTAAAGACGTAAATCAAAAAACAATCTAAAAAAATAAACATTAAAAAAACAAATAAGCAAGTATATCTAAACAAATAAAATATAGATTGCTAATCATTATATTTAATTTTTTTTTAAAGAGGTTTGCTGAATAGATTCGTCTCTCTGCTTGCTGTGAGTTTTGAAAAACAAGTCAGTGGCTTAGTAACAAGATTTAACAATTGAACAGTTTTATTAACTGCACCAGTGAGGTTGACTACAAAAAGCCGTCAGACTTTACAAAAATAACCTAGCTCAGTTTGGAAAAAAACTGGCCAACTTTTAATGTTTCCAAATGCATTGAACTTGCGTATCGTTTTTCTTTTTCATCACTTCGACTTTTCAAATGCTCGGGGTATGGAAACGAAAAATTTGGTGGAGGTACCCAGTGTCTAGTTAAAATGTAAAGCTTTGTGATATCATCGATAGTTGAGTAAGGTTTAGGATGAGCCTTTAAAACAGCACCTATATCTATTTCATATACTAATGGGTCTGCAGCAGATGCGAACGTCTAATCATTCTGGAGGTCAGATTTGCTAGTAGAACTTGAAAACATTTCGAGGCTTTTATGGTTCCTCTTATAATCTTCGGGGGCATGCATGTTCCGTAGCAGATCCGGATGTCTGCAAAGTTCGAACAGATTTTCGGTTGCTACATCTGGAAATAATATCAATTATAGAGTTGTTTTTGACAGTTCTTATGCACACTTGCCTACGTATATGGATAGGAAAAGAAAAATAACTTCCAAAATTTTAGTTAACAAAACTTTGATGTCCGTTCAAACACATGATCGCTTTTGAGGTTATTTTCCCACATTTAAAAAGTGTTACTCAAAAGGTCAGAATTATGTCATTAATTTTTTTTTCTAGAAAATCATCAAGTATGGTAAACATGCATAAATAAGAAATCACTTTATTATCAACCTGAAAATAAATGTTGGCTTCTTTCAGGCCTTTTCAAGAAATCATTTAGAATAAGTCACTATCAACCGACGTTTCTGGTACTGTCACTTACAATAACTCTGGATATCCGTTATTAAAGAAAACAAATCTGCTGTCATGCTCAAGGAAATTCCTTAAAGAGTGAGGTTCAAGCTTTATCCTTTTTGCACGCCCTAAGCCAAAACGAATTTATACATGAGCATACGCATATGCATCAATTCAAGCATATTTTTAAGCAGCTATTGAATTCCCATGCACGCGTAAAATGGTAAGATATTTTAACACGTGAAAAAGTTTTATTTCATCTAAACAGAGTTAAAAAATTTGTGACTATTTTAATGATGATTATTTTTTTCCGCCTGGGGGGGTGATCACCCCCATCACACCCCCCCCCCCCCCCCGTAGATCCGCGCATGTGCTGAGGTCAGCGAATAGGGTGTCCAAACTATAATGACTGGTTCTAGACGAAAAGTTCAAAAATTCATCAAAACAACATCGGAATATTTTTTTAAATATTTTTCGTTTTTAGTGCAATAAAAACGCTACATTTTGAGTACAAAACATTTTTATTTCGTTTACATAGCTTCGAGATAGACCCTATTTAATGCGTCCAGATTCATCGTGATCCATGCTTTAACAGACTTCAATATCTCGACATGGTGATCATTCGAGACCAATCACAAAAACTCAAAACGGAGTGGTACGCGAAATTGGTTCTCATGTCACCAGATGAAACACAAAATCATTGTAGCAAACAACTTTATCGGCAGAATAAATCACCTTCCGAGAAATGCAGAACACCAAAACAAAATCAAACTCATCCAGCACCATCTAGCAATATACAATGGATCGATGGATGAAACTATTTTACAAAGAGATGTGTAGAGCTGTCAAACCTCATGTCAAAGAAAACGACTTGCGTAAAATTTCATATGGGTGAAACCAGCAGTTAGCTCCAATCAAGAAAAACGTGTTTGAGATTTCCGAACATCTTAGCAAAACCAATTAAAAACCAAACGCCATTTGTTCGAAAATTAATGCAAAATATTCAATTATTGTTCATTGATTATATGCATTTTTCAGTAAGTTTTTGATATTTGAAAGTTTTGCCTCAACTTGTTTTTGATTTTTGTTATATCTAGAAGAATCCCTAAACTGATCGGTCGTTTTTTCATCGATTTTGCTAATACATATTTTCAAAAAACTAATAATATGCCGTTCTGATACAGAGTAAAAAAGATAGCTTAGCTTTTGTGTTTATGTTATAATTTTGTTGATTTGGAATTAAAGAATCTGAGTGCATATAATCTAATTTACTAAGCCCTCCCATTATAATGACTAAACTTTTCATTTCAAGATTTTTATATTTTTTTACCTCTATATACATATTCCCAATAAGACCAACCCAAAAATCTAACTTGATACTGTACCGCCATCTGCTAGCAGCAACCAGTTTGTTTGAAAATGCGACAGATGGCATTGTTTTTTGCCCGAGGAATCTCATCAACCGAATGATCAACAACAACAAAACCACACACCGCCCCACATAACAAACTATAGATTTCGCTCCGAACTCAACATCGGTCATAATAAAAATCAGACATAGGGGAGATAAGGGCATAATGGCCACCTTAAGGAAAACGCTTATTTAACCATAGGGAACAGCTGTAATATGTGAATTACATCATTGTTTCGTGTTCAGACACTCAAATAGTTTATTGCCTAATTGGATGAAACTTGAAAAAGTAGATAAAAACGTTTAAAAATGCATTGCCGACAGCTGGAAACCAGTCACTGTAGAGGCATAATGAGAAACCCCCCGAGGCAGTATGAGCACCATTAATGAAGGCATAATGAGCGTTTTCTGCCGGGGAATCTAGCAGCGAATTCGACTCGATGAAGTCAACTGAGTAATAGAGCTACAGCTTAACTTGTATCGTCTGACGATTTGGCCTATTGGTTAGATGTCGGAGAGGTAATCAGTAGGCTCGAGTTCGATTCCTGGTCGAGGTGATTTTTTTTTCATTTATCATTCATGATCATGATTGCACTAAACGGTGAGGCGTAGATTCATCAAACAAAGTAATAACAAAATAATCTAGGTCTGTTTGTAGAATTCAAAGAATGTACAAAAACTCATACATTATGTTTCTGGTGTTTTGTTTGACGGATGATGATTTGATGCTACAAGCCGTATAATGTAACAATAAAAAAAAAATCAATCATGAATGGTATGTGCAAAAAAAATCCCCTCGAACAGGAATCGAACTCGAGTCTACTGATTACCTCTCCGACACTTTACCAATAGGCCAAATCGACAGACGAAACAAGTCAAGCTGTAGCTCTATTATTCAGTTGACTTCATCGAGTTGAATTCGCTGCTAGATTCCCCGGCAGAAAACGCTCATTATGCCGTCATTTATAGTGCTCTGTTCGCCTCTAGTGAACAAATTAAAGTAAAAAAGCGTTTTAAAATTGATTAAAGCGAAAAATCAAAAATTTTATGATGTTGAAAATTGAGAAACAAGGTGTAGATCATGTTGCAGAGCGTACATTTCAGATCAAGATGATTTAAAGGTCATAAAAGCTTATTTGGTGGTGCTCAAAAATTATAATATTTTCGTCACTTGAAAACCTAGCTAGTTATTATTTTATATTTCTGTAAATATGAAAAGTAAATTTCTTTTTCGGTGAAAAATAAATACTGTAGGTAGTACGAAACAAGTCCTTATGAAAATTTGTTTAAGAAAATACGTTCTTATGTAGAGACAAGGAGTGCTTATTATGCCCTGGGTGCTCGTTATGCCTTTATCTCCCCTAATATACAAAATTAATTGCACTGATCCGTGCACCTCGTCATATATTGGTCTGACCAGAAACACTCTCAACCAACGTATGGCAGGGCACAAAAGCAATGTAAGGCTGCTAGATAGATATAGAGCCAAACAAGCAACGAAAACATCTGAAGACACCAGTACAACTGCGAAGCAACGAAAACAGAACGACCGGGACACAAACAATTCCAAGGAGGGGAAATCAAAACAAGACACCACGGCCCGGTTCGATCATTGTATCAACACAGGACATTGCTTTGATATGGGTAATGTAACAATATTAGACAACACATTTAACTACCACACACTAAAATTCTTAGAAATGTGCCACATATACAACACACCCAATACAGTGTAGTGTGTACCCAACAACATACCCAATACAATTATACCGCTTTGATCAGACCTTGTTGATCGTAAGAATTTTAGAAATTTAAACGTAAGTATTTAAATATTTAAGGAAGTTTCAAATTAAGAAAATTAATTTCTGGTTCATTCACAGTGCGACACATAAAACAATAGGGAAATAGGGCAAAAAAGTGGACCATAAGCTTCACATAAGCAATCAATTTTAACGTGATACGATCCGATTGTAAGTAAGAATATCAAAATTGTATGTTAATATTTAACATTTAAGATGAAATACATAATACATAATATTTTAGAATTCCCTGAAGATGATGCTAAACAGCATCGAAACGTCGGAATAATCGAAAAATCGTTTTTGAAATTTTTTGACTGAACTGCCCACTAAAACTTTAAATATCGACTTTATTGCGAATTCCAGCTTTGTCAACCACAGATTTACCGATGAAATATATCATCCCCTGTGTATCCGAAATGGGTGGTTATTTTTCATACCAATCAACGATTTAATTTTCGAATATCCCGAATCTTCAAAACAACCAAAAAAAATTAAAAAAAAAAGTTGGAAAATAATGCTTTTATTTTAAACTGAATGCAGAAATTCCTGATTCAGTAAACAGAGATAATAAAGGGAAAAACTTACCGAGGTGAATTCTTGGGACCATTAAGTTCCCTTACCCCCGGAAGGAGCCCAGATTTTGTTGAGCTAACGGAGCAATGAGTAGGAAAAAGTTTATATTATTGTTTAGGGAATATGAAATGCACTTCACATACACAAACATACAAACACACATTCTCGCACAAACTAGTTCCAGGGTAGGGTTGCGCATCGCAAATGCACATCCGGGAAGCAACACTCGGAAGCACACTCACTTCTGCCCGGAGGATGATGGTGGTATAGTATTACTTTTGGTTTTATGCAAACTTTCCCTCGCCGGGGCTAATTTTCAGCTCCAGCATTAATGTGCGCCCGTAGCAAAACTTTTGTCGCAGCTTATCCCGGGCCTAATTGACTGAATTTAAGGCGATTTCTTCCCGGTTTATTTGAGGCGCTCTAGTTTCGGAACATCAACAATGTCTGCTGCGGTTTTCACGTTTGTAAGAGCTAGGGTGAAGTTTTGAGCTGGGGAGCTTTTTTTGGCTCTAAAGCAAACGCATTACATAAATTTTGCGATCATACTGTTATCGGTAGCGCTGGAAAGAAAACTTTCGGCGAAACTGTAAATTAAAAGTTACCTTTCTTCCAGGATTTTTTCGGGTTGGTTAAAATAAAGCGCCAAATTCCACTTGGAAAGCTGGCCAATCTTCGTGGCAAGTCAAAAGAGTGAAAATGTTTGTTATGTACAGACTGTGAAAGATACACGAAGAAATCATTTAAATTCGTTACGCTGATAGTGATAAGAGATTTATCGTTTTCAATTTTCATCTTTTTGAAGATTGTTGGCTGCATTCCGTTGCGCAAGAGTCCTGCTGAACAGAGTTTTCCTTTTCAGTAGTGCCATTTCGTTCCGTGTAGTTTTCGGTAAAGTTTCGATTGAATACTTTGTAGGAATCCCTGAAGGATGAAAGCAACACAACGATAATATTGTAACGCAACCCTTTTTTATCCCGCTCCACAAATTCCATCTTATTTTCGCGTTTCCCGATGGAGATTTGCGCTTTGTCCCCATTCCCAGGGTCCAAACTTGTTCCCACTTTCTTCGTAGATTTCTCCAATCCGACCCAGTTAAATTCTACAGTCTAGAGCTGCTTGTCCCCAGGAATAAATGCGGTTAAGCTTCATCTGCGATTTTCCTGCGCTTAGCTTCAAGATTGAATTTGCAAAATTATGTTAAAACTTCTTATGGGAGAATTCAATTTAACTTTTGTGCAGCCGGATGAAAGGAAAAAAACCAAACCAAATACGTGCTCTTTCTGGAGCTGACGATGGTTGAGAAATCGGAGTGCAGGGGCGTGTGGGTGCAGAAACCGAATCAGTAGTTGTACTAGCGCGTTCGTTGCGAAACGAATTTCGACAGGGAGAGAGAAGCAACAGAGGAAAAAAGATCCTCGTGATTCAAGAAAAACGTACGATGGAACGATTTGATTGAATGCGAAAATGTTCGGCCAAGGTGGCATTTTGTGGCAGAAAGTATTTGCCGATGTGGGGGATTGCAGTTCGATAAATCAGTCGAAAAAAAAACACAGAGGATTGATTTTTCTTGGACGAAATGCTCGTTCGAATGAAATTGATTCGGTGGATTTGGATTTCTTTTTATCGTTAAAAGTTTCCATGTGGCTGCTTGGAAAGGAATCAATCTTATTTTATTACAGAGTGATCTATGAATACCATTTTTTTAAGAAGCTTATAAATACATTAAAATGAAATCTCTTGTTATCGAAACTAAACTAAGAAAAATCGTGAGCTCTTTCGATTCATTGAAAGATCCATAGATTTGATTGCTTGCAAGCTAAACTTTAGTAATGATGGTGGGTGTAAGGGTGTGTAAAACTGCAACGTTTTTCGATTTTGCATATGCCTACGGAAACTTGAAAGTTTTCCTTTTAGTTCAAATGCACGTTAAAATGCACGTTTGCTCATTTCTTAAAAAAGAGTTAAGTAGTATAGTTTTGGCTTGAATCTTTATATGGAAAAATGCAACATTCCTGGAGAAAATCGTGTTTCGTTTTAATAAATCAATTTTTTATATTTTTTAAATTTTCAGTTTTGTAAATTTAACATTTTTACTTCAAAAGCAAATTCAATACAATCATATGAATCATTTGGAGGGAACTTCACGCTTCATTCTTCCTTTGTTTCTGTTTCGTTTGCGTTTAGAGTAAAATTGCCAGATTGCCCGAATTCATCCGGGTTTGCCTGGATATTTAATACAAAATTTGACAAAAGTCTGGTCCGGCCCGGTTGCCCGGATTTCATTCAAAAAAGTCCGGATTTCGCCGGATTTATTCACATTATTTTTCCTAAACAAATAATGAAAATTAAATTGTATTGTAATATTTTTTTATTTATGCGTCCAAAACGAAGTTTTATGAACAAGTTTTTTTTTTAAATAATTTTGAAAAGTTTTTTGAAAGCTTAAAATACAATTTAGAAACTGCTGATGAAAAAAAATTTTGTTTTCAAGTTATTTTCTTAATTTGTGTTGAATAATTCGTAAATTTGGCCAATTTCGCACAGATATGGCCCGGATTTTTGATCGACATTTTGAAATCAAATGCCCGGATTTTGCCAGGTTTTTAGTTAAAATGGCTAAAGATTTGAAAAAGGAGATTATAACCCCTCTCTTCTGCATACGAAATCATAGATATATGGTATTTGTACTCAAATAAATTTTCGCCTAATTCTGTAATGTGTGTTGCTAAAATTGGACGGGGTCTATACTACCGTTGGAAGCATAGTTGTCACATGTTACATTCTGAAATTTCCTACTTTTTGGTGCCTAGAGGACTTATTTCAAAATTTTTGTTTGCCGTTTTTTGATAGGAACATCAAGATTACTCCTAAAAACATGTTTTAATGAAATACAATAAAAATATTCATCGCATCGAGGCGGTAGACACCAAAATACCTCATATATTAAAATGTAACATGTGACAATTATGCTTCCAGCGGCAGTATAGCACTTTAAAGAACTAATTTGATTGCTTCTTGCTGCAAAAACTGGATAAAATTGAGAAAGGTTTTCCATTATCCAAAGAAGTTGATTTGCTAGATTTGCTAGATCATCAAATCTGGTAAATTTTCAGATAGCTGCACCGCTGGCCTTTAGATTTAAATAGAATAATTTTTCTGCGATGATTTTGTTACTGTTCATATTGTGCGAAACGAAAGTTCTAAATGATGAATATTTCTAAATAGAGCATTCCATGTTTTCTTGTGGTGTTTCTTTATTGAAATTGATTGCTTTTCAATATTAGTTGTTTTTCACTTTTAACGCTAGGATTTCTTAAAAACCCTTTTTTAAAATTCATTTTTTTTCGATGCTTATGTTTTAATTATCTTAAGAAAAAAATTGACCTAAACCATATACCAAGGTAGAACAATAATTTTCCTTACTGATTATGACCTATTTTTCCAATTTATGTAGTGTAATTTTGCGAAAATTTAGCTAGATTTATTATGATCAGGAACTCCCGGGATTTTTCTATGGTTTCTCGGGATTCAGGAATTCCCGAAATTTTATGATTTCCAGGAATTCCCAGTCTGGAAATCCAGGTATGGTCACACTATTTGTTTTTTTTTTTAATCATATGGTTAGCCTAACCGTAGTAGTATCAGCAATGCAAGTTCAATCCCAAGTAACCAAAAATTCCGTAGCATGGTCTCTTAGAAACTTACTCAGCCCCGATTGAAGGCTTTATAGCGTTCTACTCACCTGAAATTTTAAGTACTTATTGATCCATTCATGTTCCATAAACAAAGCTGAGTAGAGCGCTATTTGAATTCTGATTTGCTTTAATCTATATTATTGTTTATATTTGTTTCCAATTTCAACCATTTTAAACTAACTTTAAAAACTTTCTTGCATGGAGATTTGAACCTGGACCTGCGGGATGAATGCTTTTTTTTTAGTTGATCACCCAGGTGGTAAATCCTTTTTACGGATTGCATTCCAAGGCACGGCGAGCGACCGAGTCCCCCCAGTATGCTACTCTGGGTCCATGGGTGCAATTGGACGACTCATGATACTAAGTACCCCTACGCCATAAAGTCCACCTGGGGCCGCAGACCTGGTTCCCACCTCGAACTGTTTAATACACTATGCTTCAATAGTGGGAGGTCTATTCGCGCTAATGCGCTCCAAGGCAATACTCATTAACGAGACCACTTTAAGCAAAACCTCTCCTCCTTACGACTCGACGCCTGAACTCTCCCCTAACGACTTGAGAACCGACATCTCCTCGCAGTGACTCGAGATTCCCACACAAACCTCTCCTCTTCGCGACTTGAGGCCTGATCTCTCCTCTAACGACTCGAGATCCGACCCCACCTCGCATCGACTCGAGGCTACCTCTCCTCTGCACGCTTCAAGGCCCGATCTCTCCTCTAACGACTTGAAATCTGACCTCTCCTCGCAGTGACTCGAGGTGACCACTTGTACCCCTCCTCTTGTTGATAAGGGGCCTGATCCCTCCTCTTACGACTCGAGACCCGACCCTCATCATAAAGACTCGGGGTTGACCACACAAATCTCTCCACCTGAAGGTTTGAGGCCTGACCTCTCATCTAACGACTCGAGGCCCGATCTCTTATCTTAAGGGTTCGAGGTTTGCCACCTTGCCCGCCGTGTGCCTGATCGAGAGCAGCTTATCCTAGACTCGCGCCTGTCACGGCACACGCAGGGGCTTAACGCGACGAAGACGTCATTCTACTCCGACTCGAATGGTTCACCCTGCGCCGAGAGCCACTCTACCCGTGGGTATTCCCCGAACGTGGAATAACCCTTTCTCAACGATTTCCACTGCGAAGAAGGTCAAGTCTTATCCCCGCAGCTTCTGTCGTTGAGAACCGCCCTACTCAGATACTCCCCGAAGGTGGAGCATCCTACGCACGAACGCGGCGCACCCACGGCATCCGCTACGCGGAAGGTATTGTCTTATCTTTGTAGCTTCAAACCGAGGGGTCGGACGCACTCTACTCGACAGCCCCCCGTCGATGGGTCAGTCTACTCCGACCGATGCCCGGTCTTCTTTATCCCCCTTGGCTGGCAACCCTAGGATTTTTGGCCCGCGGATTTTCCTGCCCGTTGTGTGCCAGATCGAGAGCAGCTTGTCCTGGACTCGGGCCTGTCACGGCACACGTACGGGACTTGGAACGCTACGACTCGGATGTTTCCCGACGGTAACGACATCCTACTCCGACTCGAGAGGCTCGCCCGGCATCGAGAGCCTCTCTACCCGTGGGTATCCCCCGACAGTGGTTAACCCTCTTCCCTCGAGATCCGATACGAGGAAGGTAAAGTCTTATCCCCGCGGTTTCCCTCTTAGGAAGCGGCACTACTCGGATACCCCCCGACATAGGGGTATCCTACACACGTTCGCGGCGCACCCCTGACCTCCGCTACGCAGAAGATGTTGCCTTATCTTTGTAGCTTCGATCAAGGGATCGGACGCACACTACTCAGATGCTCCCCGTCGATGGAGTCATCCTACACCGTTCCACAATCTCTTCATCTCTGTTGCATCCCGAGTCGTCCTACCATTCTCCTTCATCTTCTGCTTGACAATTGCCCAAAATTATTCGATAGGGCGGAATTGAGGGCAGTTGAGTGGGTTGATGTCCTGTTCAACAAAATCCACCCGTTGGCCGAATACCACTGTGGTACCTCCTAGCTGTAGTGGCAGCATGCCAAATCTGGCGAAAACTTTACTGGTCTTTTGTGAGATCTATTGTACGAAAAAAAACATTTTTTAAGGCACTCCTCCTTGTACATTTCGGAGTCTATGGTCTTGTTTTTATCAAAAACCGGGGTTTTTCGTCCGCCGCTGCAAAAACCTTGCCAGATCAAACACTTTCTTGCCAACTTATCGGCAAAAACGAATTTGAACTTGGCGGGGACATCACCCCGACCAGTGACTTTATAAAATTTTTGGCCAGGAAGCTGCCCAAAATCCATCTTCGTGTACGTTTCGTCATTCATGAGGATGCATCCGTCGTACTTCGTTGGAATCTTGTTGTATAACTTCCGGGCACGTCCTTTGGCTACTAAATTCTGCTTCAATGTCCGGTTTGGTTGCTTACTGGCCCGATAGGATCGTATTCCTTCGCAGAGACTAATCCTTCTGATGGTGTACCGGTTGACGTTGAATTTCTTGGCGATGTCGTAGTCCGACTACCCTGTGTTTGCCTTGATCGTTCTCAACACCTTCAAATGCAGTTTCTGATTCTTAGGTCCACTACAACGCTTGGTATGAACCTTTCGATCGATAGTATGCATCTCACGGAAACGTTTGAGAACGCTGCACACGGTTGATTTGAGCATTTTTAACGATTTCGCGATTTTTTTAACTCGACCACGTCGGTTTTTAACGTGAGTGTCCAAAATTTATTTTCGTCTCGCGGCTTCCATCACGTGTAACTTTTTTGGAACAAAACGAATCGTAATGAAATTTTCAGCACTGATAGAGGAAACATTTCCGAACAAAGTACTGTCAAAACATTCCAGATCCAACAACTAGGAGCGCAATGGTATAATAAACAGTGCGTCCAGATTCATGGTGATCCATGCTTTAGTAAGTTGCTATCGAAATACTGGTCTATGAACTTTTCATTTACCGTGGTTGAATTAAAAGGAATCTTTTGAATGCTTTGATTCAGTTGAATCATTCAACCAAGTAGGCTCACAACACAACAGAGGAATATAACTAAATATGTGGGCCGACAAAAATCCCCTGCAACTTTAATCCAATTTTAATTGGAGGAAGTTTTTCGTTTTTTTATGATTTTTTTCAAATATAACATATGTATCTGTACATTTAGATTGGCTGCAACCGAAAAACAGAATTTAGGAAAGTTATCAGAATGACACGCTTTTCACGGCAAATCCTCGAAATCAACATTGAAAAAAATCTGAGTTCAATCGATCCACATTTCCAAAGTGTCCATTGATGAACTGCGCGTCGCGATAACCTGCCTTTGATACTAGCTGTTGTTCTAATATTCTGGATGTGTCGTTGCTGTTGCTGTGAGAGTTGCTTTCATCGTGAAGGAATATAAGAAGAGTCGGAATTTGAACAACCTTAACCGGAAAACGTTAAAACTAAGAAATGTAGACGAAAGTGAATATTTATATCTATGTAATTTAAATTTAAAAGCTTAGAATACCGACTGAATCAAAGCAATCTCGAATGCTTTGATTCAGTTGAATCATTCAATCAAGTATGGTCACAACAAAATAGACATTGAATATCGCTGTTAAATAAACATTTAGCATCTAATTTTAACTTATCTTATATTTTTCTCTCCACCCATTTTTGTCCAATTCATCAACGACGTAGGATAGAAGCAACTTTTTTTAAGGGAAAAAATTTTAATAAACATAATAGAATAAACTGTTAATTAAGAAAGGCTTTGAAAAAACTACTAAGCGGATGTGAAAAAATCTTGTAAAAAATTTCGACACAACTCGAGCAACACACAAGTTCTATAGAAGTTCTGCATGGATCTAAAAAGTTCATTAGAATTACCGCATGAAAATAAAAAGTTTGTTAGAAGTTCCGCATTGAACTAAAAAGATCGATGAAAGAATTCATAAGAAATCCCGATATTTAATGTACAATTTCCGATTTTGAAAGTCGCTCAGAACTTACAAAAATGTTCCATGATATTTCAATGTCTTTTTCAGGTTCGTTAAGAAGTCTTATCGGGCACTTACGATAAATGGTAGTTTTTTTTTCTCTCGAATACCTTTTATTCAGCCAAATGTGAACTTTGAATGCACACGATTAAGTAACTATGTGAATTTTACTTACTTGCGATGTATCAAATACTTTGTTAAAAATTGAGGAACGCAAGTTTATTATATTCCAGGATGCATACTTGTTTTGGCCATGATGGCGTTAGGAGAATAAGAAAAAGATAATAAACGATTTCAATTATGAAAATGTGTTCATGTAGGATGGTTCGAAAATAGGACTAAGTTTCGGATTCAAAACCTTGAGGTTGGAACCATTCCTTGGCCTGCCAGAACACCCCTTGCTAAATTTCAGCTCATTTGTAAAACTCTTAGGGGTCGCCCAACAAGATTCAAGTTTGTATAGAAATTTAACATAATTTGTTTAAGTGAAACTGCAATTGCGCTCTATTTTTTAAGCACATGCATCAATTGCACCGATTTTTTCAAACCAGACGTAATTTTACACATTTCCTTCGAAATACGTGCTATGCCAACACCGTATAATCTCCTTGTCTCATTAAATGTGGGACAACAAGAAGTTTTTGCCGCAAACCTTCAGATGAACATACCTCTCTTGAACCCTTAATAACTTTTTTTTGTCGTTGCTAGTCTTCGAAAAATGTGTTAGATTTTGCCAAAGTAAAAGTATACATGCCATTAACGGCTGTAAAAAAAATTTCAGATCTTAGCAGGAACAGACATAAATGTTTATACATAAAAGGTAATCCATTGCACAATGGGCAAATAAATGTAGATATAAACTTCGAATAATTCAATATCTTTCCTCCTTTACTAACAAAATCTATGAAAAATTACTTACCTTAAGTGAAAATCTTCACGAACTCCGCATGAGCTTACGAACGGAGCTGTAATGACTTTTTAAGCCCAAATTCCCATATGTTTTGTAAATTATTCTGGGGAAAGCAAATTTGAACTTAAAAATTATGAACAAAAATAGTTCTACTTGTGTGTGTGTGTGTGTGTGTGTGTGTGTTTTTTTTTTGAGTGATCCTGTGATGGTAGTTTAAGCTACCGCAAGCTCCGTAAAATGGAGTTATCACTGATTTTACCCTCAATTCCCCTACATTTTTCAATTAATTCAGAAAAGGGCAGGTTTGAACTAGAAATGACACATAATTTGTGTAATTTTCCGTGGAATCGAATAATGGTTTGTTTTAGCCACCTCAAACTTCAAAAAATAAAGTCATTGCTGATTTTACCACCAATTTTCCAATTCATTCAGAAAAGGCAGGTTTCGACTTGAAAATTTTAAACCAAATGACACCTATCTTGTGTAGCATTTTCGAGAAATCAAATGAAGGCTGTTTGGGCACCGCACGTTTCAAAAAAGGAAGTTATGGCTGTTTTACTCTCAGTTCCCTACATTTTAATTCAAAGAAAGCATATTCCGACTTCAACATTTTGAATCAAATTAGACCTCACTTGTGTGATGTTTCCAGAAAAATCGAATGATGGCTGTTAGAGACCGCAATCATCGGAAAATGGAATTATGGCTGTTTAGCCCTCTATTTCTCTTCATTTTTCAATAGTTTAGAAAAAGCACGTTCTACCCGACCAGACTTTGATGCCCTAATTGATAGCAATCTGAGATCATAATAAGGTGTCAACAGCAAACTGATAGCAGTTTTTGGTGTAGAATTTCGAACGAGAGCAAAGTTAGGCATAATTAAGGTTTCATATATTTTTATTTGACAGCAAGCTGAGGCAACATTAAGGTATTAACAGCAAACAGTGAGCAAAATTTACTGTCGATTTTAATTTGATAGCAAAACTAGGCATAATTGAGGTATCTATTTTTTTATTGAAAAATTAGACCAAAATTTAAGCATCATTTGCTGTAGAACTAACACAACAGCAGAATTCGGCATCATTGAGGCATACTTAATTTAAAAAAAAAATGAAAATTGATAACAAAATTACGCATCGTTAAGCTATCAACAATTTTTAGAGAGATTTTTTTAAATGTTTATGAATCAATTCAAGCATCGGGAACTCAAATCTTAATTTAAAAATTTTCCTCAGACTTCCAGATTCTAACACTCATTTTAATAATTGAAAGTCTTATACAAAATTCTCGTTTTTATTAAAATAAAATAAAAGGGGTTCACTGATTTTCTGAGTAAAGTGAATCTACAAACAATAAAAAAAAAGTACAATATTTACTTTTTCGAAACATTACGAACTACAGAAAACTTAATCGTTCAACTTGGCAAAGGGTTGAATTTGATGCATGATTTTTTTTAATGTGTATATGCGTACCTACTGGGTTCGATTCCGGTGTCGGCAAGAAAAGCTTACTCTTATAGCTTACTTTATAATAAGAATGTTCAATCAGTTGCCAGCTTGCCAAGTACACGGGTGCCGGAATACCTGTAAAGTAAACTAGCTCACCTGATTGACTAGTTCTTTCAAAATATATCCACACCAATACACGCAATACATTCGCTCTATAACCGTTCATACGAAGCCATGGGATTCGAGTATGGTGTACATCGCATTGGAGATGTGTCGAACTTGATAATTATCTAAAGAATGCATGTGAGCACATATTTAGGCAGAAAAATCAGGTGAATCTGTGCACCCATGGTGGATAATCAACGTACATGCATACAAATCAATTGTATAAAACCAATAAAACATATTACTTTAATTCAATACTGAAAGATGGTAGTCAAATTTAATATGAAGAATATTCAAGAATATTCAAATCAATCAATTTTTAAGAAAAAAGAATTGAATCAGTTGTTGAAACTTCATACCATAGCTTAACAGCAACGATAATTTAATATTACAAAGTTTTTTAATTTCTGTAATAGAACTTAACAAATTGTATTGAAAATGATACTTGAATCTTGTTCTACCTAAGCCTTCAAGCAACATTTAATTATTGCTGGAACGTACCTCATGTCTCCTTAACTGCAGTGGAATTCAAATTTTCAAGCGTTTTGGAGATACGTCAAATTTGTAGTAATCGTCAAATTTGAAAACGCAAAATATGTGATCAAATATCTAATCACATTAAAGTTTTCATTTTCCAATTAGGCTGGAACAAATATCAATTTCTTCTTTTGTCACACCCCCCCCCCCCCTTCCGATAGTAAAAGTACTTGATTTATAGGTTTTGTGCAATGATGGAGTATGCAATTTGGTTGCATACAAGCTTTCGTGCGATTTATTTCAATTTATTTGTTTTTCGCATTATTTTTTATTCCCCCCCCCCCTTGTGATGTTCCAACTCCGAGTGACAAAAGAAGGATTTTAAATTTGTTCCGGCCTTACACAAGCTATCAAACTACTGGCCATATTTTGAAGTCACTGATCCAATCGCGTTGTCAACTGTTTTGTAAACAAACATATTTGTTTATCAGTGCGGGAGCAGTGAACTGAAAGTGTCGCAACAAATGTTAAACATCGCGCAGATTTTGGCCACAACGACACTATTTACGGTTTGAAGCGGATGCATTACAAGTGTTCAGTGGAGTTCTTCGTCTGGAGTATGGCTATTGGATATTCCAGGAAGAAAGAGGATTTCAACAACAGAAAGGTGCTGCTGATGTCGATCCATCATAAATTCGATCTCCTTCCGATTCGGGAATTTAAACTTCACCGTTTCCGGAAGAAGATAGATCAGGCCAATTACATGAGCAAGGCCTTCATAGAGGTATGTACATATATATTTTTGTTATAACTGCTTCTTCGAGCAATTTCATTACCTACTTAACACTTGTCCAAATTATCTGGAGTGCATTTCATTATTTCAGTTTTTTTCGTTTTTCAGAGCCGGATTAGCTGATGAGACATTTCCTCGTAGGCGATTTTGTGTTTGTTAAAAGAATTATCCTGTGTAAGGCTTATTCAATTCACTTATGTTTTATTTTTCTTTTAGGAACTTCTTGAATGCGGATTGCTCCACTTGGTTGGACCGGCTTGGACGCCTGACTTTGAAACCTTGACTATTTGGTCTCAAGATGACTCCTCCGAATGCTCAAGGTTGTGCACGAAAGACGAGAAATTATTCGGGTAAGTTTATTCTCATCTGTATGTACTTTTCACTATGTTAGATGATTTTCTTTTTTCCTCAAATTCTTATTCAATTACATTATCCATTTGGCATCTGATTACCTCTGAATTAATCAGTCGCTAAACCTGTATTTCAAAATTGAGTTTTTGGATATTCACACTACATTCACAAACATTCAATTTCAAAGCATAAAATCGTGGTAAAAAATGCCATACTATTAAGTTAACGCATGTAATTGTAATGTGAATATGCAAAAAGTCAAAATTTGTAGAACAGGATTTTTTTTATTCAAATGAATCTTTCAGAACAGGATAGCGACTGAGTTATTTTAAGTAAAAGAGGTGCCATGCTATTCAAATATTAGGCAAAAATAATTAACCAACCATTGTAGGGTAAGTGCTTCATATTTTGTCAGCATACTTAATTTTTTCGTGTTATTTTATGTAACGAGACCTTCTTTTGTTGTGATAAGTGAATGGCGCGTCTAAACCAGTAACTGGCAAAATTTAGAGCACTTACCCTTTCATTAAGTAATTTATTTAAAAATTCAGCCTGCCGCATTATAACGCTCTAGTTATCAGATGTGTAAATTTTCTCCCATCAACAATGATTCTGTTGAATCTAGGAGCTCGATAAAGTATACATTCAGGCGTTTAAATAAAGTCCGTTTTAAAAATATTTACATTTAGTTTTAAATAGGTGATTACAATATTCAAAATTCTCTGACTTAGTGTCAACTTTCACCTAATCGTATAGTGTTGAATATTTTAATCACCTTCTTAAATTTAAGGAAGATTATTACAATATTCATTATTTTCCAACTGAGTGAAAGTTGTCACCTAGTCAGAGAATTTTGAATGTTAGAATCACTTACTTAGAACGAATTTTAAATTATTCCTAAAGTTTGAGGAAAGTGTTCACAATATTCCAAATTCTCCGGCAACGTGAAAGTTGTCACCCAATCAGAGAATTTTGAATATTGTTATCACCCTACTTAATACGAATTTTAAATTGATTTTAACGAACACGTTTAAAACGCCTGAATGTATACTCGAGATTTATGCGAATTAAACAAAATAAAACACAGAATGTATTCCTCATTCAAACTCTGTGGGTCTTCTACACATAGAAGTTTAAAATGTGTTTTCAGAATTCCATTCAAATTTCCAAATTAATTGCGAATTAGACAATGAAACTACTGTTTAACGGGTTACTTTTTTATAACTTAAAGCAATTTGAACTATTTTTACAAATCATTAACCCCTTTTTATTTGTTTTTTTAGATATGCTGAACTTTAATTCTTTGTAAGACCAAGAGTCTTCGATCCCCAGCGACTGTTATTTCCTGGTTGGATATTCGGTAATGGCAAGTATTGAGAAAGGAAAGGTGCCGCGGATATGTACAGGGATTAAATGAGGAATTTCAATATTCAGATGGAAATTCAGGTGAGTAAGTGAACCATGGTTTACTTTATGTTTTGACTCAGTCACTGCTATACTGAGTTACGGTACTTTCGTGGGATGAATCATAAAGCCTCGATATATACATAATATGTATTTATCTTGTTGTGCAGTATACCCTGAGCGGACTTTTGAGAAAAATTATAGCAAACTTTGCTATCACGCCTTCAGAGTAAAATTAGCTCTTATTTTGCTTGACATAACTTGGTTGGCTTGGTTAGCAACATAATACCAAATTTGCTAGAACTGAGACCATAGCTACACCTCAATTTTCGAAAGATTTGAGAGCATAACGATGTTTTATTTTGCTATCATTTGAAAATACGTGATACCTTATGTTGGCATCGTTGTGCTCTCCAAGCTCTCGAAAAATGAGGTGTAATTAGGCTCTCAGTTTTAGCAAAATTTGGTATCACTTTGCTAACCAAGTATGAAAATTTTTGCTCTCATTTTTGCTGTGTACCACCTTATGTCAAGCATAATGAGAGCAAATTTGGCCCTCCGGGCGTGATAGCAAAATTTGCTATAATTTTGCCATAAAAGTCTACTCGGGTAGGCATTATTCTTAAACATATAAACCTTATGTGAATGTGTTCCGTATATTAAAAAACCACTATAAACGCAAACAGAGAGGGTAAAATAACATATCCTGAATACAGCAGTTTATAAAATAAACGTTCGAAGCAGAATCTTTCTTAGAGCCTGCGCTTAGAAACGCTCTTCAACAGTAATAGAATTATTCCAATACACCAACTTTCCCCAGAAATCAAGCTCATTGTAATCAAATGATTTTGTGAAAGCTTTCAATTTAAACTGAAACCTGTACCATCCGTGACAGAATCAACTGAGATTCAATAACCTCCAATTTGGAAATTTATTAGAACTCTAAGTTGCGCCTGTTCAATATCGATACCATCATCGGAACGGTGATACATTTTCTTGTACCAAGTTTTCGTACCACCAACCTACTCCCATATTGTGCTACATTCGTAGCAATAAGTGAAACATTTTGCAGCCACTCTCATTCCAACTCTCTGGAAAGCCAACTCTGGCACTCTAAACGGGTTGTTTGGCTGGCTGGCTGGCTGAATGACTGCCTGGTGCTAATAGGTTTTAATTAAATAATGCTTTTAGCAGGCCACCAATGCCACCTGTTGTAAGTGATAGTAGAGTCGGTATAGGTTAGCAGCAGCGTCTGATAATAATTAAGAAACACGAAGCGAGCGATGCTATCGTTCCGCTTGCTTAGTGGCGGCATCATTATCACACGCATCTATTCCAAAACCGCCCCCGCAGCCGCCATACTTAGTGTTGGTTGTGGCTTCTAGGGGTGTCGCTGCCCTGGAAGCGCGGAAAGTTGCTCCCCATTTGCGCGGATATAATGATCGTGCTCCTTCTTAACGTGCGCACTATGGGGCAAAAAGTCAAAAACTGAACTTTATCGGATCGCTTTTTTATTTTTACTAGTTAATAACTTTATATTTAACTAAGATATTCTCAGTTTTTCAACTCATTATTTTGAAAACTGAACGCACCACAGACATCAGACTTTGGAAAATTGACAAATTTATATGATGAAGAAAAAAATTCAAATCACATATATTTCTATAGAAAACATTTTTTTCTTAAATTCAAAGTACACCATATGAAAGCTTATATTAAAATCTTTCATTTGAACCATTCTAAATTTTTACACTCTAAATTGATCTATGATAAAAATGATTAAATAATTATTTTTTTCAAAAATCAAAAACTTTAAAGGCTTGCCAAAAAAATCCCCGCATTTCCCCATACTCTTTTGACTATCAAGATCTATTTTCAAGTCCTAAAAATACAATGAAAGAGATTCCAGGCACCTTGAAGCACCGTTTTTTGAGTTATAGTCAAATAGAGCTGAAAATATCATGCAAATGGGTAATTTTTACCCATTAATGAGTAAAAATTCAGCAAAGTTGATGTTTGTTTGTCAAAAAAAAAGTTTCTCATGATTGATCAATCATTTCACATATTTTTCTCTTGAGTTTCATGAAATGTCTTGATGTTATTTATCATTTAATGATCAATTAGTCCAAAACCTGGTTTTCAAAATAAATAAAAAGTAGGGTCAAAAATAACACCAAGCATCGTACTTTAAAAGCTATTTATGCAAAATTCTTGTTACAATTTATTTTAAGTTAGTTAAAATGGTAATTTTCATACAAAATTTTCAAAAATAAAAAAATAGTCCAAAACACCTAATCATACTTTTTGCCGCCTCATTGTATGGAGCTGCCCCATAGTGGTGCGGTGTGATCGTCTTCTTTCACTTAATAGATGGTACCAAGTACGATTTATTTATGGGCACCCACTGCTTCTCGTTATAGAAGTTCATTGAAAGTTTACCTTAAACTTGCTCTCTACAAATTATCGCAATTTAAAAAAAAATGGTCAACGGGTTTGAGAAACTTATAATTTTCAAGAATCTTTTGGCTAATCCAGTTTGGTTTTCCTATACCCAAGTAACGAACAAAAATCAGATACTTTTTAAAATTTATATTAGGGTTGAGGTTGAGACTCTATTTATTGAACAGTCATCAGTTATTGAACACTAGTAAAACAAAAACCAAACAAAATCAAAATAAACAGTTCCAAAATAAAACAAAAATCAATATGCGGATATCAAATTTCCACTTTAGGCTTCCGTGTTCTATGATTGGAACACTGTCTGTTCAATACACATAAGAATAATTATGGTCAGTAATTGTGACAAAAAAAAAGTGGAATAAATGGGCTTAAGTGATAGTTTTAACATACTCTCGCGAAAACAACATATTGATTCGAAGCTGTTGATCAAGGTTTAGCTACTCCATCAAAATTTCATCCAGAAAATCTTTCGTTGTTCGTTCGTTTTTAAATTCAACAACGGGTTTTGCCCTTTTTCTTTAAAAAGTGATTTAGGGTGATTTGCCAATAGTTGTCCCCTAACCCATCGTTTCCCAGAATGACTTTAGTTGTCAATATTTAAGCTGTTTTTCAACTTGTTCCCACAAATAATAGGTACTGAATAATGTTTGTTGGAACGTTAACTGATGAAATGAGGCTTTTACGATGTTTTTTGCTGTAAAATATGCATCTTATGAAAGTTTTAATTTTTCTTGATATTTCGTGCGGTTTTTTTCCTAATTATTAATCAAAACCTTAAGATTCCTTCCACGAAAAAAAAATGTTGTACGTCAGAACAAAACGTTTACGATAAATTACAATTCTTGCCTCGTTAAAGTACAAAAGTCCTTTCAAATTTGATTGACATGTTTGATCGTTTTTACTGCCAAAAAATAGCAATACAATTTGGCGATTCATTGAGTCCTAAATTAGCGCAACGTGTTTTGATTTAGTAATGAGGTTTGTAAGGGAAATCAAAATTTTCATTCAAAAATCACCAGAGATGTACTTAAAGTTCCAAAAGCTTTACTTAGACTATTTAAAATATTTCTTGGTTCTTGCACTTCATTTCATATGAACAAAAACCAATTCTAACTTGAACCCCGTTAATGATATTCGATGTCACACAAATCATTCACAATAATATTTTTTTATTGTTTTTGACTGCTGTTTTGAAAGTTAGTTCACCGTAGGATGGAAATAAAAAATCGCAATAAACTGCTTTGCATAGCAAATGAGTTTGTTGAGTTTGTTAACCTTCGCAAAAACATGCCATTAAATTATTGAAAGCTCCAGCAAGCAAAGCCTTCGTATTTACAATACTTTTCAATGGATTACGATTTTTTAATTCGAAATATTCACAACTAATTTCATGAAATACTTTGCTTCCAAAGCAAACAATTTTGTAGCTATATTAATATGCTGTTTTGGTATACGTTTCATATACATTCTAGAAAGATCGTATGAAAGTTAAAAAAACAGCTCTATCCTACCAATGTGAAGGCAATTACATTCATAAATTTCATTTATTTCTAAAATGACAAAAACTACACCAATTGGGCGTTATCCGACACCTTATTCGTACCTATCGGAAAAATTCGAGAGAGCAGCAGAGAGCCAAATATAACGAGAGGCCCGACACGCTTCCGGTTTTAAGCAGGTGGCTTTTACCCTTTCTTGTCTTGCCCAGCTGATGAGACTCGGTCGCGAGTTCCTTTTGATTCCCGATTTTGGGAAAGAAGCGGAAGGGACTCTAAAAAGGGATCCGTACTTCGACCCTTAAGGGCCGCCCGAAGTCGAGATAAAACCTGGGAGAAATCCGTGGAAATGGAAGTTAGCTGTTCGTTAATTAGTTCGATTTATTGTATTTTTAAGTGTGTTATGTTGTGTTTACATCGTACTGTTTAGGCCTAAACTAATCTTCCCTCTTTCAAAATTCTACCTAGCAGTGCATTTCGGTGGAGACGCTTGGTTTCTCGCAAAATAACTTAGAAAATTTGCGAGAGAAATCATTTGATTTTTGTTTAATTTTCTGGTTTTTCCACCTCGTGGGTGGTGAAAAGGCTACTTTTATCGGCTCGCCAGTCCGAAAAACGCGATTTTTCCGCCAGAAAGTGCGAAAAACACTTAGTTTATCCGGCTTGAAAGATACGGTAAAAGCTGCGAAAACATAGCAGGTATAACAATCGCTAGAGAATATGGGTGGGTTTACTATGAGTACTCACTCGAACTGAAAGCTGTTGGCGGGACTTGATGTCAGTCTCGTCACGTTCAGTCGCTCCTTTGCGGCTACCTATCGCTCTCCCGGCTGATATTTGCTGGTCGAGGGCTATGCAGGCAGCTAAGACGGGGCGATTTGAACCTTTTTTGTTCGGCCGGTCACCACATAGCATCAGCGCAGCTATGTAGCGTGGCCTGCTAGAAGCTCGGCTAAATTCGGTTACGGTTTGGCTGGGTGAATTGTTCAGCGAATGTCGGTGCGTCTATCAGCTGCCAGCCAGCCTGCTGTCAGCCCCTCGTGGTGCAAGCGGCTGTGGTGTCGCGTTTCAATGTGGCTGGGTCTGGTGAGGGTGGTGAAACTGGCGGGAGTTGCTGTTGCGTGCGGGACCAAGCGGTGGTTCGCGACGGGACTGACGTCCATCTTCTAGGGTGTAAGCTGCGGTGGGTGTGCGTACCTGTAGCTACTAGTCAAATGCATCTCTTTTTTGCACTGCTCTTCCCTAAGCTGTCCTTTAGTTTTACCTGACACCGACAGTCGAATTTAAGAAAAAGAACACTACTTGATCCCTTACAGACACGAATGCCATGTAAATGGTAAAATGTCTTTAATAAAAATAATAATAATAACTACTTGATCCTGACTCTACTAATCACCGGACGTCACTGGCGAACTTTCTATCATATCCGATTTAAACTGACTTCAGTCGTTATTGTTTACGATTGGCTAACGCGCCGTTGTTCTGATGCGGAAATTGTGGGTTCAAGTCCTGCCGGTGAGCCGTTGTATTTTTTTCGAAAAATATGAATTTTACGGCTTATGTTCTTCCTTTCTTTGATATCTCATGTTTCTCTAATACTTCCCATCACCTTTGAAGATGTGAAATTTGAACAACAAATTTTTTAGAGATTTTTCATGAAGAAGTGTGTTTTTAAAACCAATCCGAATATGACAGATGCATTAGAAAAGTAGGTTCATTTCAGATTTTTTCCAAAAATGATAACTGTAATTGCAGTTTGTCATGTGAAAAAAAATGCTTCGCAGTTATTAAAATACAATTGCAAACAAATGGTAGGGAAGAGTGGAGTAACGTGGGCCATGGGGAAACGTCTGCCACTCTAAAAATCTCAGCTGTGTGTTGAGATAAAAATCTCAATCCAACTGTCATTGTCGTCGCTTTGCGTAAGCATTTTCTTCTATAGGGAAGAATGAGGATACTTGATCCCTGGGGATACTTGATTCCTTAGCTATATCTCGAAACTGGAATGTCTTACAAAGATCAAATGTTCTAGAAAAATGTGGCAAAATGAGCAAAATAACAATGCGTGCAGTTAAAAATTTTTTAACATAATAATTGTTTGAGTAATTGAACTTTGTTTGACAAATTTCAAAAAATGTGACTTGAAGATCTTTTTTCATCACTTTAAAATGTACCTTACATGGAAAAATTATGAAAAAAATATTTGTTCCTATGTATCAATCGTTCGAGCGTAATATGAACATCATAATGCCATATTTTCAAAGAAATGTAAAACTCTCAACTTTTTTCAGAAAAAGTTTCTAAAATGTTGATTATGGGTAAAATTGATCCCTAGAGTTAAAAACGGCATATTCTTTTTCTGAATTGATCGTTGTGATAGCTGATTACGAGATTACTAATATTTATCTAAAAACTAATATTTATCAAACAATGTATGAAGAAAAGGGCTTAAATAATTAATTCTCTCTTAATTATAAAAAAATAGCGCTTTTAAGTATGCGATGTTATTAGCGTTGAGACAAAGTTAAAGAATTTTCTTCTGCTGTCAGCTATAAATTGGGAAATGAGAACAAACATGATCAAAATAGTCAATAAACATCCTATCTTGGGGTTTTGTTTGGTATTTCACAAGGATTAAGGCTTCCTGAATAAAAACTCAAGTCTTCTTCAATAAGGGATCCAGTCTCCCTTAACTTTACTCCCACGAAAATGCTTCTAGTTCATCAACCGGTTCAAGTATCGTTCTAATTTTTGGAACATTGAAACTTGAAGTTACAAGCTGTCAGAAAATGTAAAAGACGGCAAATTGCTAAATTTTTCCAAAAAGATATGGTGAAAATAAGAAAAAGGGATCAAGTATCCCCACTCTCCCCTATGATGTTGACTTTTGTACTCATCATATGCATCTTTTATTTACCTTGCCTAAAAAAACGTACTTACATAATTGAACAAGCACCCGCAAAATTGCATCCGTGGGAGACCTTAAGTACATAACAAAAATATGCTCATACGCTTATGATCTTGGTTTTGTCATGTTCTTTCACGTGGATTTTGATGAAACATCAATAAGTCACACAAACGCAACCAATTTGCAAATCATTGCTCATCATTGGAATCGTGGGCCACATTTTGTGGGGTATCTTGGGCCAACTATATTTTGGTGTTTTTATACACATTCAGAACTTAAAATACGTTATATTATCTGTAAAGTTTTCTGTAAAAATGTGTTTCCATCTTTTCTAATGTGATAGACACGAACATAAATCCTTTATATGGAATTTTGCCAAAACGTTCGCGAGCCAGGTTTTAGGAACTATTCGATCATACACAACTCTCTTTTTTATTTCCTCATCCGAAATTGCTTTTAAACAACTAAATGAATTATGAAATTTTAGTTTTGGGCCAACTCATAAACTTTGCACGTATGTAGCCCACGTTTCCCCAACGTTTTTCAAAATAAAAAAAAACTTTTTTTAGAACAGTCAGAATTCGGGAAATTAATATGTTAAAAAAAATGATAAATGCCTAATGATACCTTAAAAATGTAGAAAACCTATACAATTATTTTTTTTCTTTTTATCTTTTATTATAAAGAAGTCATGAAACAAAGAAAAACAGTGGCTCATGATACCCCACTCTCCTCTAAACATAATGTTGGCATATGCGATTTTCTTTGAAGAATGAATTTTTTTTCAAATATTTTTTCCTATGTTTGGTATTTTAATCCCCAAAATGCATTTTGTCACACCAAGATAAGGAGCATGCCAAGTTGAGGCTCATTTTCTCTGAACAAGCTAATTTAATCTGTCTCATCATTATCACTAAACATACCGATACTTTTTCCGCGTAAACTCTCTTGTTTCTCAACCGATTTTTACAAAATTTATAGTTTCAGAAAGCAAGTAACTCAAATATCAAAATCAATCAAATACCAATATCGAGCTTCAATCATTTATTTTAAAGTCATTCAAAGTTGAACAATTTTTTTTTTTAATGCTTCGGGAAGAAGGCTGCAAATCAGCTACAAAGTGCTGAAAATGGAATTCCACATAGTGCCTGAGTAAGCTGAGTTTGAAGCTAAATATTGCACATATGGACATTTTTTTTCAATTTCTTAAGATCAACATGTCCACAATTTTTTTTTTAAAATAAAGTAGTCTGAAAACCATACTTTTTAATGATTCAACTGCCAAAGCTTTTACAGTCATTATAGAAAATTTTGGAAGAGTGAATTGGAAAACTGACGTAATTTGTAAAATTTTGCCATCTTTAGATTAATAAATCTCGTAACACAGAATTTTTGACGCCTTTTTTAATGTAGCTGTAATTTGAGTTTTTAATCAATCTGCATTTTTTAAGACTATTCTAGCAACTTATTTTGACTTTGCACTGGATTTTGAGTATGTTAACGCAACGTTTTTGCAATTAAACTATATGTGAAAGAAAGACAATTTTAAACCGGTTCTAGTGACGTGATTACATTAACGTTTTGATGCTTGCCAGAAATAAGATAAGTATATTCCTAAACAATAATCTAGAAAATTTGAGCTTGTGCTTGAGTAATTTTTTTTCTCCTTACACCTTTTCTTGGGCTTCAATGTCAGAGGCTTTTCTGATTGAAGATCTCGCCTGGAGAGAGAAGTTTAGAACGAAAGTGGAACGAACGAAAGTGGATCGATTGATATTTTCTTAATGTGTCTATCTACATGCCTGACTTATTTAAAGGGTTTTGAAATTATGTTTACCTTAAGATATGTGTTTTTGAAGCTTGATGATAGATTTTCGCATTTTTTTTATGGTTCATACAGTATTTCTGTTTAAACTAGCGACATTTCCATCACCGAATCAGCTCTTTCTAAGAAATTCCACCTGCTCCGAATATGGGACCTAGTAGATTCATTATACAGTATAATCGGCAGCACACTGTGCAGTTTAAAAACTTCCGCCGGAAACGGCGCATGTCGTACCGAAACTTTCAGATGGTGTTCATATGCCAAAAAATGAAAGACGGGCTTGATGGCATTACCGCACTTCACCGACCGACACCGGGTCTTGAGGGGGCGTCGAATCCGGTGCTGGTCCTGAACCGCGTGGCCACTTTCTTCCCGGGGAAAAGTAAGAGTCGGGACCAGGATATACTCTTATTGTTTACGAGAGGGCATGTGATAGCAGTCAGTAGTGGTTCGGTATACTTACATAGGCACCTAGCTAGCTGTATGTTCTCGTTGCACAAAACTTTTCCTATATTTAGTTTCATGCACTTTTTTTTTCCCTGGCTCCCATTCACGTTGGCAAAAATTAATGCTCACTTCACGAAAACAACTTTGAGCGCCAAACCGCACCGCTAATATAGATGTGTTCTGGGAAAATGCAGCTTCCGGGCTGAATGAGATAGAATGTATTTACGGTGGGGTGGTCTTGCTTTCGAGTGATGTTGTTGCCGTTCGTAACTTGCGTGATAATTCAAATGCAATAAAATATAACCGTGATTTTTTGCAGTCAGAAAAGTCGGTTTCAAGTAATTTATATAAGATAATATATAAGACAGGTACTTTAAACATAACCATAGAGAGAATAATCAGTCAACTTTTTTGTAAAGTTTATTGGAGGGAAAATAATCAAGAAATTTATGAATGATGAATTGAGATTTCATTCTTATTTCTTAGTCGAACGATACTGAATCGGTTTTAATCAAAATGACTTTTTTGTTTTAACTTTATGTTTGTGGAATATTTTGTGCACACATCATTTTAATAATTCACAAAAAAAAACAAAATTGCAAGATTTTCCTAACTCAAACTATCGGTAGATCCAACCAAAATCAATTCAAAACTATCAAAATATATCGAGTATTTTCATGAAAGTATACACTAAAATATAAGCAGTAAATCCGAAAAGTAAATAGTTACATGGAGTGCAGTCGACCGATTTTTTTCTTGTTTTTGAGAGAGTCTGCTGCGACCATTTAGTTGATCTATTGTGGTATTACCCCGCATTACTATTTTTACTTTGCTATGCTACTTGACACCCCTGCACTATTGGTTGGAGTTTCAGTTGTTTACCGGTAGCACTACGCGCACACACATATCTAGGTAGGATCTCCAAGTACAATCTAAGTTCCCTTGAAAAGATCCATCCACATGCATCTGCTGCATCATTGAGGCGTACATTTCCTAGGTATATCCGGCTAGCATTTCACTAATGCTAAAACCGCCAACCTTTTTAATGCGATGTGTACCAGGTTATTTCACGACCGGGATTCGATCTCATGACCGTTGGCTTAGAAGGCAAAGACGCTTTCATCGTGGTTCAATTGGCTAAAGCATCGTGTTGTACTGAAGCAGAGAATGCGGGTTCAAGTCAAGTCAAGTCCGACTTATGTTCTTCCTTTTTTCTGATCCTCATGTATCTCTAAAGAATTTCCATCGTCTGTGAAAATTTAATAATTTAAAGGTACGAAGTGTACCAAGACAGAATTATCAACTTGTGTAACGTGGTTACATTTCTGTATATATAAATAACAATTAAAATCGAAAATAAGACATTTCTGTACATATAATTAGATAAGTTCACGTTAATTATTTATTGTTATTGTTTATCAATATTGTGCCGTTCTAATGAAACGATCAGTCGACATGCTTTCCGTCATATGTTCTATGCCATACAATCTTTGGTACAAGATTTCATGCAACTTTTATTCTGCTTTCGCATACAACATCCGCTTCCATGACTCAAGTGATGGAGTGTCACCTCTCGAGATTCTTCTCAGAGATCCGAATAGGTTCGGTAATGAAAGGGGGAGATGGCTTGTTGTGGAAGACACAAGGAGATTCCCAATGTCATGCCGAGAGCATAGCTGGAGTACACGAACTCAGGTTCGAAAGTTCGTTGACCGGATTCGTAGGTCATCGGATTTCCCCTCCAAAGGTCAAAGGATTTTCCTACTTGCGACCTAACTGAGGATCCACGGAACGAAGCTCGATCACTTTGATCCAGACCGTGGTTTAGGCAGTAGCGAGGATTATTTCCATTTTGTTTTTGTTTCGCGAATTAGCTTAGAAAGTATGAATACACGTGAAGTGTCTTGAGGATTTGTCGTTAATTGTTCTTGTTCCGTTCCTTTTAGGCTAGATTGAAAAGCTATAGGAAAGAGAGTTGTGCGTGTTGTGCGTTGTGCGTAAACCTTCATCAAAAAGGTAAAAATTCTTAAGAATTCTGTGTGTGAACTGTGTGATGTTAATTTATGTCGAAATCTATTCGACATTTCATTTAAAGGGAGCCATCACCACAACAGCTCTAGCGATTGCTAAGCCACTCCACCGGAACTTCGCTACACCAGCCACGGGAGGCTTCAAGGTTTGCCCGACGAGGCCACGTCGGAAGCGGAACCGTCCGTCACCACACGGTTTTCCGTCAGCCGGTTCGCCAAACAATCCGGCTAATTTATAATTCGCCCCTGATTCGTCGAAGAATCACCACCACCATCACCATGTAAGCTCCCACAGCTTACAGCAACAACAACAACAACAACAACAGTAAGTCACCCAGACAACGAGCCAGGCAGCTCTGCTTTATCGGCATCGAGCCAAGAAAACGGTACCGTGAGTATGAGAATCCGAAAACATATGCGCATATAACCCCCTGGCCCTTAGAATCATTGAAACACACACAGTTTGGGTACTTAGCTAATTACAGTTCCCCAGTTGAGAAGCTTCGCAAATAAAAGCTTATTCTCAAACTAAAACCGCACAACTAGGGAAAGCAAGACAGCACAGGAACAAATAGAACAGATATGTAAATATATAAATAGAAACCAACAACAAAACCCAAAAATACGTTTATAAATATAAAATCAACCACTGAATGTAGTCATTAAAGCAACTTTAGTATGCTTGTATATAGTTCCTTTGAATAAAATTGTAGTTATGTCGTCCTAAAACAATTATGTTGATGTAATTTTATTGAGCTTTCCCCCTGAACAATTGCGTCTGGTTCGAAAAGGTATTTCACGTGTTTTGTCCGCTTAGTTTCTAGAGTTTGCTTGTAGTTTTTTCTATTTTCTTTATTTTACTCCGGGATGAACTGCTCGGGAAAACAGTTCCCTCGTTTACGTCTCTATTATGGGAAGGAGAAAGGTAGGAAGGTGAGTTCCACCCATGACGAGATGCGCAAGCGAGTGCTTTTCGAGCGGATAGAACAACGGTTTGCGTCCCAGCTATCCTTTTGGCACGACGGTGCAACTGCTGGTCTATTTTCCTGGCATCCCCATTCCCCTAATCATTCCGTGTCCTTTTTCGGATCCATTTGGACAACCCGCCCTGAGGTCGGGAGTCTAGCCGGGCAACCAACCTCGACGAGTGGTCCTCATATGAGGTGGCGCGTAAATCACTCGTTTGATGAAAGCGGAAGTTGTATGGGAGAGGCTGAAATCCTCACGCGCGAAATCGCACGTGTTACACTTGACCGTAAGTTGCGGCAAGCCGAAGCAATCGACCATGTGCTACGAGCTCGGCTAAAAAATCCCAATTTAATGGGTGATGATAAGCAATGCCACACATACGGATTAATAGGTGTTTATATCGATTTGTGGGAAACTTTTTGGTGAAGAACTGGCAAATTTCTGGCTGAATCTTCTAAGAAAGTCGTAAAATCAGTAGTTTTAATGTCTTCTGCGTTTACAAGCATAAAGTCTGCTTCATTTAATATTGGAACAAATTCTTTTGCTCATTGTGGCGCTCCTAGTGGACGGATTTGGAAACTTTTTTCACCCACGTGTCGGGAAATTCATTACCTTTCACCATGTATTTATGTCATAACACCAAACGATAGCATTTTGTAAACAACCGCCATGGAAGCCGAACGGAGAGATCAAATTGTGCACAGTTTTCTTGAAAATCCATTGTTGTCGGCATCGAAGCTAGCTAAACAGCTTAAAATGCCCAGAAATACCGTATGGGGTGTTATCAAGCAGTACAAGGAAACATTGACGACGGCTCGGAAGCCGCATTCGAAGCGTCGGAGTGGAACTGTCGACCGGAAACTGCGTGGGAAAGTCATCAAGGCCGTCAAGAGGAATCCCAATCTTTCAGACCGCGATTTGGCTAATAAGTTCCAGGCCGCTCACAGTACGGTGCGACGAATTCGTCTCCGAGAAGGAATAAGGTCATTCCGAGCCAGCAAACAGCCAAATCGGACGCTGAAGCAGAACAATGTGGCCAGAATCCGTGCTTGAAAGCTGTACGACCAAGTGCTGACCAAGTTCGACGGATGTATTCTGATGGACGATGAGACCTACGTGAAGGCGGACTTTGGGCAAATCCCAGGTCAAAAATTTTATTTGGCGACGGCTCGGGGGGATGTACCTGCAAAATTTAAGTTCGTGTTTGCGGATAAATTCGCCCGCAAGTACATGATTTGGCAGGGGATATGCAGTTGTCGACAGAAAACCAAAGTCTTTCTCACTGACAAGACAATGACATCAGAAGTCTACAAAAAAGAGTGCCTACAGAAACGGATTCTGCCGTTTATTCGTGCCCACGACCGTCCAGTAATGTTTTGGCCGGACCTCGCAAGCTGTTATTACAGCAAAACGTTTATGGAATGGTACGCAACGAACGGGGTCAGCGTAATACCGAAGGACCTCAACCCCCCAAACTGCCCCCAGTTCCGGCCGATAGAGAAATACTGGGCAATCACGAAGCGGAGGCTTAAGGCAAAGGGAAAACTTGTTAGGAACATGACTCAAATGAAGAACTGGTGGAATCAAATCGCCAAAACGGTGGACGAAAAGGGTGTGCGCCGCCTAATGTGCCGTATTATGGGAAAAGTACGAGAATTTCTTCGAAACAGCTATGAATAATTTTTTTAATTTTTTTTTTATGAAAGAGTAAAGAAAATGCTACATTTGTATGAAAAACAAATTATGAATTCGTTAATAAATGACTGAACTACACGCAATTGTTTGTGTTCCAATATTAAATGAAGCAGACTTTAGTTTCTCGTAATTTTTCTAATAAAATTCAATTCAGATTTTGTATTTGAATCATGTAGAAGCTATTTTAGGAAAAATCGGTCCAATTCAAGGAAAATACTCTTTTTTTAAAAAAAAAACATGTTAAATTGTCGGGCTATACAATTCATACATTCAACACAATAAAAGACAGCATAATAAGCTAAAGAATTTTAATCCAGCAGGAAAAACGAGTGTTTGGCCTGTAAAATCGACGAAAAATATTAAGTTTCATGAAGATTGTTTGGATATTCGTTATATTGTGATTCATAAATCCCAATTTAATTCTGAGATTCTTGAAGCTTAAGATTTTAAAATTTAATACAAATATTGATTCATAATAAAACTAAGAACTCTCTAAGAGCACTTTTTCACAAAAAACTTAATTCTAGTTTTCATATTCTGGGTATTTCAAATATTTTAGATTCGTTTGAATTTGTGACCTTATTAGGATTTTTTTATTTTGCATAACTTATTTTTTATACCCTCAAACCCTTTAAATTCACTGTTTGTTTCTCGAATTTGTGTTCCAAATTTAAACAACTTTCCTTAAAATCCTCATTTGTCATTAAATCTTCAACATGAAATTTAATGATTGGAATAAATTTTCATATTTTTATCTCATGGTTTTAATTTTCGGATTTAATGTTCCTCCTTCCCTATTCTTTTTTTCTTGGAAGTTTGATGAACTTTTTGACGAAGTCGACAGTACGGATAGAAATTTTATTTTTATTCAACTATACACGTACATAAAAGTTAAATAAATCGAATTAATTTTGTTAAAATGACGCGCATAATAACATTTCGAATAAATCGTTAGGTAGTTTGTATCCAGTACTTTTTTTTGTTTTAAATTTTGAGAACTTTCCATTTCGCCAGTAGCCTTAGCCAGTAGTTTAAATTGTGAAGAATGTCTTCTTATAAACTCGGTAAACATCTACAAGTGAATGTTCCAAAAATAACGCAATAGTTTTTTCGAAATCTTATCATCGTTAAAGATTACCAGTGATGAAATCTGCGTATCTGAAAAGTTTTGAAATACCGTAAAACGGGGTAAGATTGACCACTTTTTTTTCCAAATATTTCTCGATTATTTTTTCTGTTAAGGTAGGGTTGCCATCCGTCCCGCAAAAGCGGGACATGTCCCGCTTTTTTGGCTAATGTCCCGCCGTCCCGCTTTTTACTCAAAATGTCCCGCTTTTTTTCAACAAAGTTTTCAATTGAAAATCAAATTTTCCAAAGTTTGATTTATATTATTTTGCTTTATAAAACCTGCACATCCCACAAATAAATTGCTTACTTTTTCTTTGATCCCTTATTTGTTCTAGAATGACCTTTTAAATTTTTTCTATGCAATTCCTAATATTGTCAAATTTCAATCAATCAAAACTGACATTGCATTTAAAGTTGTACGCAAAACTGGTTTGTAATTGAATGAATGTCGTCTGTTATGCATTTTTTTTTGTCAAGCTCCATTCGAGTACGTGACAGTTTCACATTGTAACACGCCATATCACTCATAATATTTTTCTATATTTGAAACTGGTGGAAATCAGACGCAAATCAGTGTTAAAAGACACTTTCTTTATTCAAAATAACGTTTATGCAATTCAGTGTTGAAAAGCAAACATTTAGACACTTAAAACAGTATCGAAAAGTGCTACATTTTTCGAATTTGCATAAAATTGTGTATACAACTCGTTTCAAAACTCGATTTTTGAGCACTCTATGTTATTACCCGACTTAGCAACTCTCATTGGATGAATTTACGACTAGCGCTCAGAAAATCTACTTTTTGCAACTTTTTTATTTATTACTTGGTGTTTGGATGAAATAAATAAACTTGTCGCATAAATAACTATTTGCTGCATGGCGAAACTTATAGTTTTTCGTATTTAGATAAATATTACTATAAAGATCTCATTTTGGGTAATGATAGTAGTAGATTGCTAAATAATGATGGTTCTGGAGAATGTTTCATTTGATTTTATAATTTTGAAATCTTCTCCATCTTGAACGAAGTTTTTGTGACTTTTACAGTGATTAATAAAATATGCTAATAAATATAATGAAACTCTTTTCACAATCCAGAAATTTCAAGCTTAAGAACATTCCATAAAAAATCAGTGAATGTAGGTGTACATATGAACTAAAAATGTACAAAAACATATTTATTCGTTTAAAATGTAAGCTGAATTGTCTAATGAGAGCCTTATTCAAGCATTCGTTTTGTCACGACATTCACTCGCAAGTTTGGTAAGAGTTAAGGAAATATCTTAACATTTAAACAGCTTGTAATACTAATATATTTTTTTATTGATTTAATTTTTATTTTCATCAATGTTGTTTCAACGTCTTTGTGTCATTTGCACTTTTTTTTACAAACGGAAGGGCATTGAAAAGCTTCAACTTTGTTCGATGTTTATGCCTGGATTTGAAAGCATATAGACGTTGACTCGGAAAGCAGATGTTATATCATCTGTACTATGCCTCCATTATCGATTTATAGAACGTTATACTCAGGTAAAAAAAACACCGCACTTTTAGAGAAGAAAAAAAACATATTTACATATGTGTACATATATTTAATGACTTTTTAAAACAAATATTTAAAATGTCCCGCTTTTTTTGGCTGTGTCCCGCTTTTTTTCTCAAAATGTCCCGCTTTTTTTGAAAACCATCTGGCAAGCCTATGTTAAGGGGAATGTGGAATGTTTCATATTTTTAAATCCAGTACTGGACTCCTTTGAACGTAAAATGTGGTTACAGAAATTTATTAGACTTCTTTTAATTTGATTTAAAAATCCATTTCGTCTTTGTTAAGAATTTGATTCTTCAGGGTTACATTGATAAAGTCTCTTTTTTACACACAAAACACCTTCATAATATTTAAAAACTCTAGTAATTGATAAACTAAGGCAGTTCGGAACATACTCAAATGATATAAAAATAATGATGAAACTCTACAAAATTGAACATACACTTATGGTGGCTCAAAGATACTAAATTTGTAACTTTTGGTCCAGTGAATTCTGAAAAATGCAATGCCGAATTTCGGTGTTTCTTGGTTAAGATTTCTTTGTGGTCCAAAAAACAACATCGTGGTCCTTGATGTGCTAGGGCGAAAAACAATTCAAATCGAAAGAAGGTCAATGATGCTTCATAAATTAAGGGGCCTCATTTTTTAATATGACTAATAAAATTTTAACTAAATTAACAAATAAAATTTTACCTTTATTTTATTTCCTAGACCCTCGCTCTATTCCCCTTAATTTTTTTCAATTGAATCAAAAGAAAATTATTCGAGCAAGAATCAATGAACAACTCTTTGAATTTAATTAAAAATTCTTTGAAACATTCAATGATGGATAAAATTGTTCCGGAGAAATCTCAATAGCACTGAGGATTTTTGTAAGTTTTTTTTTTTAAATTTATCTGAAGTGAATTATTTAAGTTTTTAAATAAGTTTTAGGTCAACTATTCAGCCGGCGACGATTGGTATCAAAAAAGATATCAAGCTGCAGATTTTCCCCCATAAAGATCCAGGAAAAGCAAGCGAGATATTCTACTCTGCACTCAAAAATTCAAGTCTTAATCAAAGTTTTATGATTGAGTGGTGTTATTCAAGAGTAATACTTTGAACTCAGCACGCCAGCATGCCCAAAACCTCGATAACTAACTCCACTTTCAGTATTCTGCTACAGTTTGTCTTTCTGATTTCATATTTCGGATTCTGTATTCAGCTTAGGATTCTTGATTTTCAGTAAGAATCATCATTATAAATTAGAAATAAAAAGCTTTTTTGAAATCCTGGTTCTTATCCGGTTTTTCATTTTATTCCAAAATTGATTCATGGTTTTCGAACCTATCATATGAGGCCCTTGCAGCTAAATGGGGTATAAGTTTATAAAAGCTTATTTCGTGAAAACACGCTTTTAAGTTGTAGTTTTTGGATATTTCCATATATTTTTCGAAAATTTGCATTTTTTCAAACGTAAAAATATTTTTTTTAATCTAAAAATCTGAAAAAAAACAAATTTAGTTTAAAATATTAAGAATTGTGTGGTATTAACTTAAAATCGGCCATTTTTGCACTTCTACCCCTTTGGATAAGAGGCCCTCATATGCATTTTCAATATTAAGGTTAAATCTTTCTTGAATTTATATTCAGATTCAAAGTACTTAAGCTGAATTCCTTTGCAGATTTCAAACGCAACAAAGATACAAAATGAACAAGCATGTACCTAATATTCACGGAAAACCAAATCTAGAAACAATACTATATTTTCTTGGTGTATTGTACAACGTTCAGTATATTGGATTTTTTTCAAGAGCCTATTTACAAACTTAAATCTTAACTTTGGATCGATTTCGCAAGATTAAGAATCAAAAATTTTCAATCTCGTACTTTTTCTTTTGAAAATTTGATTTATCTTTATTGATGGTTTAAATCTTTGAATCGATTTGACCATAGAATAAGTTTTTTTTCAAGAAATTCAAAGCTTACTTGAAAAAAAATCAAATTATTCTGTGCTCAAATCAAATAAGCTAAATCTACCAGACTCTTGAGAAAGTTCAAAGCTTGTAACCACTGAAAATAATTAGTTCCTTTTCTTTAGTTATTTTAAGTTTCTTTATTCAAATTTCGCTTACAATTTTCAAATTTTGGGACGTTTTTTCAAAAGTTACTATTTCATACCAAAACCTTATAACCTTATAAACAATATTCATAACCCAGATTTTTTTTTGAAAATCCTGATAAAAGAAGTCATTATTGTAATCTTACGTAACATTCAGTACCGTTCATAATTATATATTTTGAACTTTCATAACTTTGTTTTCTGAGGATATTTTTTGATCAAATTTTCGGCGAAAGATAGATCAATTATCACACTATCATATCACGAAATTTTAGCTTTCTAAAAATTGTGTGGTAAGTAATTTTACGAAAATCGGACATTTGGGAATTTTACCATTCAAACGGCAATATCTCAGAAACTACGCAACTCTTTATTGAAATTTGGCAGAGTGATTGTTGCAATATAAAATTAACATGACTGATGTTTTTGAAAAGTTCTATTGATGAGATCAAAAGTTACGCGATGTACAATAAACCTAAAAAAGCGATTTCTATTGAACTTTGGACGAATGTTTCCATAGGAAAATCATATTTTATGTTCAACAAATCTGTTTCTATCAAAAACCTAAATAAATTGTGTATGATTCTGATTTGTTTCTTTTCTTCATTGCTTCTGTCAGACAATTTCACTGACTTGTGGATGGAAAAGATATTGTTCTCATAAATCGTCCAGAATTCAATAGAAATCGCATTTTTAGGTTCATGCCTGAAATATTGTACATCGCGTAACTTTTAATCCCATCAATAAAACTTTTCAAAAACTTTTCAAAAACTTCAGACGTGTTAACTTTGTATTTCAACAATCACTCTGCAAAATTTCAATAAAAAGCGTTGCTTAGTTTCTGAGATATTGCAGTTTGAATGCTAAAACTCCCAAATGTTCGATTTTCCTAGAATTACTGTATCTCTGGCCATATAATCTCAAGAAAGCTCGAATTTTGTTATATAATAGTGCGATAGTTGATCTATCTTATGCAGAAAATTTCATCAAGTATCATCAAATATCATCAGTGTTAAAAGTTATGGAAGTTCAAAGTCAAAGAAACAGTGCGCGTGCTTCCAATTTCTATACAATTATGAACGGTACTGTAGATGAATACATAATAATACTTATAATAATCATAATAAAAATAATTCTCGAAATTTGGGGGTTTACACAATTGACCAAAGCTAGTCTTTCTGCTAAGTTTGGAGAAGTTATAAAAGTTCTTTGATTTGTTTTTCATTTCATTTAGTTTTTACTTAGAAAAAATATATTTGGAAGTTAAAAGTGTGAGACTTTTTTTATATTTACCTAAAAATGTTGTACCGATTTAAGGATTTTGATACCGAGAAAAGATATTTTGGGATTTGAAATACCGATTGAAATGTAGCATCACTGGTAGTAGAGAAACAAGAGAAATCAATAGGGGGCAAAAACACATACAAGATATTGTATTGATGGAAGATCCAGGACCAGCAGTCGCCCGATGGAGCTCGACTTATACGCTCGTGTCTGTCGAATCCATCACATTCACTGTGGTGTAATTGGCTAATGTACCGTTGTAACGAAGCGAAGATTGAGCGTTCAAATCATGTCGGTGAGCATTTGTATCTTTTTCGAAAAATTCATGATATTTACGGCTGATGTTCTTCCCTTTTCCGATTCCGAATCATTTAAAAAAAAAAATCCATCATTTTTGAAGATCCGAAAACACTTTTTCGATCAAGTCCGAGTTATTCAAAAAGTTCGCAACATGAAAAAATTTTTGGGAATACTCATGACCTGCGATCAAAATATTACTTTGTAGCCTTTTCAAATTCATTTAGATCTATCTAATTTCATCAAAATCAAGTTTAGGAAAAAAAAATTCCTAGTACCACCCGCACTCGAATCCCGACTGCACAAACACAAAAGCTCACCTGCCAGGAAAGTTTTATTTTCCCCCGGCAAAAGAGCGAAAAAGTTTATAAGCTACAGAGCAAGTTGGCTTTCTGAAACCTCTGGTACCGTTTTCTGGCTCCAAGCGGGGGATCCAAAACTGTATACTAGGTTCCAAGCTACCTTATACGGGAGCTGCCGTAAAGTTTTCGCTTTTGCCCCGTATTGGAGCCAAGAGACTATCAAGCTGCCGGAATTGCTTCCGCTAGAGGGCCATCTGCCAATCTACCTATCACAAGTGTGAAAAACGTTCCTAGATCCCTGTTGATGGCACAAGTCGGGGTTTTTTTTTGGCTACGAAGGTTCTTCTGGCAGACAAGCTGTGAGCAAAGTTTTGTTTGCTGCTGCAGGGCTCCTCTTCAAGATCGATATCTAATGCAACATGTCGAACTTTTGTTATTGAAAAATGTTTAAGGGTTTGATTTCTTTTGGAGAGCAGGTGATGGAAAGATAACTAATAATGGATAGTTTCCTTGAGAAGTGAAGCTCAAATTGCAGCACGAAGTAGTTGTACTTGTGGTCTAGTGAAATTCGTTGGAAACATCTCATAAAATCATTTTTTTACAGCATCACGCAATGAGAATCTCTAGTTATCAAAGTAACGTTTATTTAAATTTAAAGCTTTGAATATAATCAATAACACATTTTGATACGTTTTAACCAAAAAAATCATCAAGCCCAACATCTTAACGTGAAATTCATGAACCACAGGACGTAAAAGTGATAGCTCTGCACTTTGAGAACTCCGGGGTATTTCATTCAGCACCAGGTCAACGTCATTTGATCTAAAAGGTTCTCCACCGGATAATCGTTTAATCGATTGCTTACCAGATTTATGACTCCCTAAACACCTTTTCGGTGGGTCATCACCAAATCGATCAACTTTGGCATTTACGATTCGGAAGTGTATCTATTCACACCAGTAGTCCTAAACCATCAACGTCCTAGGCAGGTACCTGCTCGCAAAAATGGAAACACCTCCTACAATCTACACCCACTTCGTCTTCGAGGGAAAACGCAACGGTCTAGACAAACAGCCTGAGCAGCGGGTCACTTTATCAGGAAAGGTGAATCGGGGTGAGCCCGATTGATCCAGTGTGCTCGTAGATTTTATTAGCCCATTCATCCCCCCTTACCGGCTCCCGCTCTTACCTATCGGATAAGTGCTTATGAAAGTAATGAACAGGTGAAATTTATCACTTTGGGATAGAATCATAAAAACTGAACATTAGCACGCGGTGGCACTGGCAGAAGGCTAAAGAAGAATACACAGTATCGAAGACTTTTTCGATTGTCCATTAAGGACACACGGGCGTCTTTTATGTCCAATTTAAGTTTTCTTGATAAATTGGCGTGGTAAATGGCGACTGTCAGCAATAAACAAGTTTCTCTGGAGAAGATCGAAGCTATTAATCATTATCGGTCAAAGGTACTACAATCGATACACGATTTGTACATTGTAAAATGTTTGAATTAACTTTCAACTCGTAGAGAAAATATTTGTAAAATGTAGTATAAACGCGTCAATCTAACTTTGTGTCATCGCTCTTTTTCTCTGAAAAAAAGTTAAAAAAAACTTTTGTGTCTAGCATTCACTTTTGCTATTCACAACTTTAGTTTTTTTCTTCTTTTTTTTTTATGGTTTATTCATGACACAACTTTAGTGTATGTTTTAAAAAAAACTGTACCGCAAGGTTGATTTTTTAAGTAGTGTGTAATTATTTACGTTTCCCCCCCCAGCTCACAGTGCACAGTGGTGCAGAACATCAATCTATCTGTACGAAATTAATAGCGCCCAGGGATGAAGAGACAGATATTTGATGTCTTCAGCAACATTGTTCAGTTTTACATGGAGCATGTTCTAGTATCAAAATTTTTGCCGAGGGGTCCACCGATAGCGAGATAAAAATGCTAACTTTCTTGTTTTTCAAATAAGAGCTTTGATGTCTTCGACAAAGTTGTTTATCTGATCAAAACACATAAGTTTGTTGAATATGTCAAAGTCCTATCACATCATCCTCAGGAGTTACAGTCAAAGTAAAAAAATCTCTTGAAAAAACAGGTTTTTGAACCTAACACGTTGTAGATTGGATAAAATGGTTCGCTGTCTTTGAAACTTGAAATCTTTGAAATGTGTATATTCCGCGCTAATTTCAAATGGAAATGGTTCCGCTTATCATCAAAAATATTCTCAAAAAAGGGGGTGTTGCGCAAATGTGCACTTTTCGATGGACGAGCCTTCCAAAATTGCCAATAAAATACACTAAATGCTTTCTATAGAATTTCAGCAACTTCTAAACCCATCATAATGTATGAGACAAATGTAGATCGTGGCTTGTTACAACTTTGTTTCAAAGACAGCGAACCATTTAATCCAATCTACAACGTGTCATGTTCAAAAAATTGTTTGTTCAAGAGATTTTTTTTACTTTGACTGTAACTTCTGAGGGTGATGAGATAGGACTTTGACATATTCAATAAACTTATATATTTTGATCAGATAAACCACTTTGTCTAAGCATCGAAGCCCTTATTTGAAAAACAAGAAAGTTAGCATTTTTATCTCGCTATCGGTGGACCTTTTGGCAAAAATTTTGATACTAGAACATGCTCCATGTAAAACTGAACGATGTTGCTAAAGACATCAAATATCTATCTCTTCATCCCTGGGCGCTATTAATTTCGTACAGCTAGATTGATGTTCTGCACCACTGTGCAGTGGTTTAAAATTCGAAAAACGTGACTTTTTGAAGGCTTAAATGTCAAAATAGCTTTATGGTATGTTCTACAATGTTTCATCATTTTAAATTACCCATATTTTGTTGCATGCTTTTTCCTGATCAATTCACCTATAAGTGAGATAATTTTTCTATTTTTTGTATTTATCATTTTATCACTATGATGCCTTCGAAAAAAGTTGTAGATCATCTAATTTTAATAAACTTTGTGGAAGACGTCAAAGCACTATCTTTTGAAACAACATGTTTTAAAGACATTTTTTCAAAAACTAACCTCAAAAAACGAAAAATTCGTTTAGCTTTTTTCGAAGCGAGTTTTGAGACTAACTTTGTATGAGAGAGTTGTGACAACTTTAAAACTACACAACTTCGTTGAAGGTGTCAAGTCATTATTTTGAAGTTTAGTGGTACCGTCAAACGGGGCATCATGCAACAGCGGGGTTCGATGCAACATTTAAATAACACTACATTGAATCAATTTTTAATTTAATGTATTGTAATAAAGTTATCTTTTAATGATAACAAAATGATAATGACATAATTTCTCACATTTTAAGCTAGTTTTTTTTAATTTTTTATTTTTATTTAAAATTTGAAAAGTAAAATTAGATGATCTACCACTTTTTCGAAGGCATCATAGTGATAAAATGAAAAATACAAAAAAATAGAAAAATTATCTCACTTATAGGTGAATTGATCAGGAAAAAACATACAACAAAATATGGGCATTTTAAAATGATGAAACATTGTAGAACATACCATAAAGCTATTTTGACATTTAAGCCTTCAAAATGCCCATGATCACGTTTTTCGAGTTTTAAACCACTGCACAATGGGGAAAAAAGTGTACAAACCGCGAAGAAATTCAATATCTTTCGTCCTACAAGACCCAAATCTATAAAATTATACTTTCCTTTTGTGAAAATTTCCGGATAATCGATTGGACATAGTTTCAAATGCCGCACAAGCTTGCGAACGGAGATACAGTGCCTTTTTAACCCCTAATTCCCCTATATTTTGTAAACATTCCAGAAAAACACTGATTCGAACCAGAGAACCTATCGTTTGTAATTTTTTCTGAGGAATCGAATAAAGGCTGTTTTGGCCACCACACGCTTCATAAAATGGAGTTATGGCTGATTTTACTCTCAATTCCCCTATATTTTTGCAATTATTTCTGAAAAAAGCTTGTTCGGACTTGAAAATTTTGAACCAAATGGGTTGTATCTTGTGTGGTTTTTTTCGAGCAATCGAATGAAGGCTGTTTGAGCCACCGCACACTTCGAAAAATGAAGTCATGGCTGTTTTACCTTCAATTCCCCTCAGTTTTTCAAATTGTTAAGAAAATGCATGTTCAGCCTTGAAAATTTTGAACCTTTTGGAATGTATCTTGTGTGATTTTTTCCGAGGAATCCAATGAAGGCTGTTTGGGCCACCGCACGCTTCGGAAAATGGAGTTATGGCAGTTTTTACCCTCAATTCCCCTACATTTTTCAATAATTTCAGGAAAAAAGCATGTTCGGACTTGAAAATTTTGAACCATTTGGGTTCCCGCATAATTAAAAACAGTTGGGGATATAGTACTAACTATTAACTTAATATATTGGTAGCAGTACCAGTATGAAATATCTTCCAAGTATCATTTCATTATACATGTTCAAAATTTTATTACCTCAATAAATTATGACATGATCGTATCAGTGACAGTGACAATATGATATATGATTTAGTAAGTATAGTATAATAAGAGAATAAAAATTTGCAACCTTTGAATATTGTCTCTGGACCTTATCCAGGACTCTAACAGTGTACGACAAAGTTTCCTTATAGCTTAAAGATGTCGGAAACACCAATCGAGTGAGCTGCACTAATTGTTTCACTCTGGAGGCTGAAAATAAGAAGCTTAAGGAGCAATTAAAGATCAGTAAGCGGAAGCTGCAGAGGGTGCAGGGGGAAAAATTGTCCTCGAACGAGCACGCACTACGATTGTCGAAAGAACTCCAATTGATGAAGGACAAAAATAAGTTTCCTGAGGTAAAACAATTTCATACATCCTTGCAAACATATTTCTTACATTATTTTTGAATCTATTTTCAGGCTTCTTTTTCCGAGCAAGAAGGAATTCCGATGACCGTAGCAGATTTGGATGAACTGAATGGCAGCGCGACAACAGACAGCATGTTTGCTGGGTTGCTCGCTGTTCGCGAGTTAAGAGCTTTAATGCGATCGTCAATTGAGATTGACCTTGAGGAACTTCTATTGGCAGTCGCAGAAGGTCAAATATCAGACTTGAGCTTAGTCCATTGGCTTTAAGGTTGAGTACCATAACAGTGCATCATTTGACAGAACAAAGGAACAAAACAGCGCGAACAACTGAACGAATTATGAGAGTGAGCCGTGGAGATCTTTGCAGAATACTTTAAAAGTTGTACAGATCAAAGTTACGCCGCTCCAGCTTTGTCTTATTTCTACGGGACCTTTACGAGGATAGTTTGAATGAAGTGGAAATGTTGAAGTGGAATGAATTTTGAGTTAAAATCTTAAAAATCGGTATGAAATCGGTATGTTTTGCCAAAAATCGGTAATCGGTATATACCGATTCTTGGTCAAAATTATGCTCAAAAATCGGTATAAATACCGGAAAATCGGTATGTGTGGCATCGCTGGTGGCGACCGGCAGCATCGGCGAGAGTCGCGACAGGGTCGCGGAATGCAAAAATATTGTCCGAGAGAGGCGCTAGCGGTACGACAGGTGCGCCAAAATCGAGCGTGGTAACCGGCATCATCGGTTAAGCTCGGCAAGCAGACGCGACAAGGTTGCGGGATGCGAAGCATTGTCTGGAAGAAACGCGGCAGTCGCGTGAGGAGAGACAGTGGCCGGGAGAGGAGCTATCAGCGCGAAAGGTGTTCCTAGATCGAGCGCTGGGACCGGCAGCACCAGCTGCTCTCAGGTGAGAGGCGACGAAGCGTCCGGAAGAGGCGCTATCAGCAAAAAGACTCGCGCTTCAGGATCAAGTGTGGTGGCCAGCAGCTTCGGTTACACTCGAGCGAGACGCGACAGAGTCGCGTGAGACGAAACAGTGTCAGAGAGAGGCACTATCGGAATCGAACACTGGGCTCAGCCGTTTCGGTTGCGCTCCGACGAGACGCGACAGGGTCGCGTGTAGCGGCCTCCGCCTTTTACGGAAAAGCAGCACTAGTGGAGGAATAAAACGATCGCGCAAGCATGAGGCGGCACTGTGAGACGAACGACAGCGTAAGTGAAAAGCCTAATGACACACATGTTCTAGCTGGGAAAAGAGGGTTTGAAAATGTTGCCATAATAGAAAATTTAGCTCAATTCTTGAATTGTTTATTTATGTGGCACCGACCACGATCAGCCTCCATTACAAAATTTAAGCTCAAAAGCTACCAATATTCTTACTACGAGACAGTTTTTCTTTGGTAATTAAGAAGTATTTCAGAAAATTATTCGAATTTCATAAAACACATTTTCAAATGCAGTTTTAAAAATATGCTAAAAATAAGACTTGCTACAACTTGAAATGAATGCTACTTTATTTTTGTTTCTTCAAAATAAAAAAAAATCAGTTATAAGAAATTTTGCGAAAAACATTTGTTTTTCACTCGTTAAAAAATCCAAATCAAAAATTTTTTTTCCACATAAGCACTCAATCCATTGTAAATAATTTTAAAATTAGTACTTAGTTTGTTTTTTTAGAAAACTAATTTTATATGACAATTTTTTGGTTGGCCTACTAATATCTACATATGCAAGGAAGGAATAATATACTAAGGATTTAAGCTATCCTGCATTGTGTGGTGAAATCTTAAATTTGTTAGTGTCCAAATCATATTCCCTCGAAAGGAAATTCAATTTACGACCGTTAGCTACTAATTATTTTATTGAAAAGTTAATTTGTTGACCTCTTGAATGATAACAGTTCAGAACAGCCCAGAAAAAATGAATTCACATCACGGTGGAATGTGTCATGTATTATTTTATCAAAAAAATATCGGTAACTTTTATCACTAAACTGAAAGTTTGTCTCAAATTTTACTAAAATTATAACATTTGTTCATTATAAAGCTTTCAGGAATGCTTTTCAATTGTACATGAAACTAATCGAAAAAAGTGTATTGTTGATTTTGAAATTTCCTTTTAACTTTTCCAATTTCTCGTCGACCAAATACTCAGAGCAGTTATTCGGTGAGCCGTATAAATATTCGCAAAGACCAAAATTTCGGTCATATTCAACCTGCCGGATACAGCTCGTATAAAATAACATATTGATCTTAGAGATTTTTATTCTCCCTCAATGGAGCTTGTTATCCCCGATGAACAATTCAATTTTACCAGTGCTACTCTCTTTTTACGGATATTCCGCTTAACCGTTCATAAATCCTAGCTTAACACAGCATCATTAAGTCCTTGCGGTCGTTAAGCCCGTATTGCCCATATTTCGGCGATGCAACCAAAACAAGGTTGCATTCTTCCCCTTGCTGCACCGTGTTGGATAACTTGTGAAATACTGGCGGAATTAAATTTTAACTTCTTTGAAGCAACTTTTTATTACTTCCGCTGCTTATTTTGCAATGCACCAGGAGTAAAGTTTTAACCAGTTTTTGTTTCCGCTCGCCGTGCGCCATTTTCACCTTGCACTAGAACCTACTAGGTTCCAACTAGGTAGCAAATACCAATCATCCCGAAACGAAGAATAACCAGGACCGTTTTCACCTATTTCATTTTGCTCCTTTCAGGGAACCTGCAAACTTTGGAATCCCACCGTTTCATTCGTAGTGCAGCGACAGGAGGCGGGGGTAGAAAGTTTCTAATAGGACCAGTAGAGCAATAGCAGCAGCAGCAACACATACACAACATATCCTACATGGCTTTGCCCCCTCTGAACAAACTTAACCCGGTAGCAGCAGCTTCCGTTTGCCTGATTGCCAAATTCCCACTCCATTTTCTAGGATTTCCAGTATGTACACTTGTTCAACGTCTCGGTGTCAAACTTTTGTTAGGATTACCAATGAATAGGATTATTTAGAGTTAAGTTCGTTTTATTTTTCCTAAACTGAAAACGAAAATCAAAAGCAAGTGAACCAAGTATTTTTCAAAACATTTCTCTTTCAGCTGACTCAACTCTTTCTCCATTAGAGGTTTAGGTATTCTAAAAGCACATTCTCATCCATGCCACGATCTTTTCCGTAAAATTACAGCATTGTTGTGCCCCATTTGTCAGATTTTGACTATCAAATCTAGTTTTGGGGATATGGCATCTTGGAAGTTTGGAAAATTATTATATTTGTGTGAAATCGATAACTGATAACTGATGAACGCACCAAACTAAATCTGTGATCGTCATCGCGAACTGCAAAGTAAGCGGCACCATCAAAATTGCTAACTCGATAAAAGTTAGCAATCGGTAATCTGATCCGCTAAATATAATTTATGCTTAAGAATCAGAAGAATCGTGAAATCACGACTATGGCGTAGTTGGTAAAATGAGCACAGATTTTCAAGGCTGATGCACAGATTTTTTTGGAAATGGTTCAGGCTCCGGTAAATAAGACGGAGCGAATGGAAAAGCGCAGATTGTTAAGGCTGCTGAGGCTGTCTATGTTTCTGAATTGGCCTTCCAATGAAAAAAAAAAACAGATTGGTTTTGGGAGCGCAGATTTTCAAGGCTGTTGCTGCTGTTTGTTTGTTTTGATTTGGCCTTTCCGTGGAAAAAGTCAGATTGGCTTTGGAAGCGCAGATTTTCAAGGCTGCTGCTGCTGATTGTTTGTTTTGATTTGGCCTTTCGATGGAAAAAGTCGGTTTGGCTTTGAGAGCGCAGATTTTCGTGGCTGCTGCTGGTGATTGATTGTTTTGATTTGGCCGGATCGGCTTTAAAAGTGCAGATTTTCAAGGCTGCGGCTGATGTTTGTTTTGATTTTGGCTTTTCGGTGGAAAAAGTCGAATTAGCTTTGGGTGCGCTGATTTTCAAGGCTGCTGCTGCTGTTTGTATATTTTGATTTGGCCTTCCGATGGAAAAGACGGATTGGCTTTGGAAGCGCAGATTTTCGTGGCTGCTGTTGGTGATTGTTTGTTTTGATTTGGCCTTCCTCGATTGGAAATGGCTGCTGCTGATGTTTGTTTGTTTTAATTTTGGCCTTTCGTTGGAAAAAGTTGGATTGGCTTTTGAAGCGTAGATTTATAAAGCTGCTGCTACTGTTTTAATATTTTGATTTGGCCTTCCGATGGAAAGACGGATTGGCTTTGAAAGCGCAGATTTTCGAAGCTGCTGCTGCTGATTGTTTATTTGATTTGGCCTTCTGGTGGAAAAAAAGGATTGGCTTTGGAAGCGCTGATTTTCCAGGCTGCTGCTTCTGTTTGTTTGTTTGGTTGAATTTTGGTCTTTCGGTAGAAAAAGTCGGATCGGCCTTGGAAGCGCAGATTTTCAAGCCTGCCGCTGTTGTTTGTTGATTTTTATTCAGCCTCTCGGTGGTAAAAGACGGATTGGCTTTGGAAGCGCAGATTTTCAAGGTTGCTGCTGCTGATGTATATTTTGATTTGGCCTTCCGGTGGAAAAAGTTTGATTGGTTTTGAGAGCGCAGATTTTCAAGGCTGGTGCTGCTGATTGTTTGTTATGATTTTGCCTTTCTGTGGAAAAAACGGATTGGCTTTAGAAGCGCAGATTTTGAATGTTGTTGCTGCTGTTTTTTTGTTTTGATTTGGCCTTTCTGTGGAAAAAGTCGAATCGGTTTTGAGAGCGCAGATTTTCAAGGCTGCTGCTGATTGTTGGTTTTTATTTGGCCTTACGGTGGAAAAACTCGGATTGACTTTGGAAGCGCAGATTTAAAAGGCTGCTGCTGCTGTTTGTATGTTTGGATTTTGGCCTTTTTATGGAAAAACAGATTTGCTTAAAAAGCGCAGATTTTTAAGGCTGCTGCTGCTGTTTGTATACTTTTATTTAACCTTTCGGTGGAAAAAGTCAGATTGGCTTTGAGAGCGCCTATGTTCAAGGCTGCTGCTTCTGATTGTTTGTTTTGATTTGGCCACCCACTGAAACAATACAGATTGGCTTGGGAAGCACAGATTTCTAAGGCTGTTCGGCTGCTGGTTGTTTGTTTTGATCTTGACTTCCGCTGGAAAAGACGGATTGGCTTTGGCAGCGTAGATTTTCAAGGATGCTGCTGCTTTTGTGTTTTTGTCTTGATTTGGCGTTCCGTTGGGAAAAAATGGTTTGGCTTTGGAAGTGGAGATTTTAGGGCTGCTGCTGCTGTTTGTTTGTTTTGATTTGGCCATCCGATGGAAAAGGACGGATTGGTTTTGAAAGCGTAGATTTTTAAAGCTGCTGCTGATGTTTGTTTGTTTTGATATGGCCTTCCGGTGGATGAGACGGATTGGCTTTGGAAGCGCAGATTTTCAAGACTGCTGCTGTTGTTTGTTTGTTTTAATTTTGGCCTTTCGGTGGAAAAAGCTTTGGAAGCGCGGATTTTCAAGGCTGTTGCTGTTGTTTGTTGATTTTGATTCAACCTTACGGTGGTAAAAGACGGATTGGCTTTGAAAGCGATGATTTTCAAGGCTGCTGCTTCTGTTTGTTTGTTTTAATTTTCGCCTTTCGGTGGAAAAAGTCGGATTGGCTGCTGATGCTGTTTGTATATTTGGATTTGGTTTTCCGATGGAAAAAGACGGATTGGCTTTGGAAGCGCAGATTTTGCTGCTGCTGCTGCTTATTGTTCGTTTTGATTTGGCCTTTCGGTGAAAAAATTTGGATTGGCTTTGGGAGCGCAGATTTTTAAGGCTGCTGCTGCTGTTTGGTTGTTTTAATTTAGGCTTTCCGGTGGAAAAAGTCGGATTGGCTTTGGAAGCGCAGAATTTCAAGGCTAGACATGCTGCTTGAATATTTTGATTTGGCCTTCCGATGAAAAAGACGGATTGGCTTTGAAAGCGAAGATTTTCAAGGCTGCTGCTGTTGTTTGTTTATTTTGCTTGGGCTTTTCGGTGGTAAAAGACGGAACGGATTTGGAAGCGCTGATTTTCAAGGCTGCTAGTGTTGTTTGTTTGTTTTGATTAGGCCTTTAGCTGGAAAAAGATGGATTGGCTTTGGAAGCGCAGATTTTCAAGGCTGCTGCTGCTGTTTGTTTGTTTTGATTTGGTCTTCCGCTGGAAAAAGATGGATTGGCTTAGGAAGCGCAGATTTTTGAGGCTGCTTCTACTGCTGAATGTTTGTTTTGATTTGGCCTTCAGTTGGAAAAAGATTGTTTGGCTTAGGAAGTGGAGATTTTAGGGCTGCTGCTGCTGTTGGTTTGTTTTGATTTGGGCTTCCGGTGAAAAAGGACGAATTGGTATTGAATGCGTAGATTTTTAAAGCTACTGCTTGATTGTTTTGATATGGCCTTCCGGTGAAAAAGACGGGTTGACTTTGGAAGCGCAGATTTTCAAAGCCGCCGCTGTTGGTTTTTTGTTTTGATTTGGCCTTCCGGTGGAAAAGACGGATTGGCTTAAGAAGCGCAGATTTCAAGACTGCTGCTGTTGTTTGTATGTTTTGATTTGGCCTTCCTATGGGAAAGAAGGATTGGCTTAGCAAATGCAGATTTTTTAAGTCTGCTGCTGCTGTTTGGTTGTTTTGATTTGGCCTTCCAGCGGAAAATAGACGGACTGGTTTAGGAACCGCAGATTTTTAAGTCTGCTACTGCTGTTTGACATTTTTGATTTGGCTTTCGGTTGAAAAAAAAACGAACTGGCTTTGGAAGGGCAGATTTTCTGGACTGCTACTTCTGATTATGTGTTTTGATTTGGCCTTCCCCTGGAAAAGGATGGATTGGCTTAGAACGCTCAGATCTTTAAGACTTCTGCTACTGATAGTTTGTTCCTCTGAGTGGGTACTAAATAAGACGGAGAGACTGAAATAGCGATTTTTATCAAGGCTGCTGCGGTTGTTTTTCGATCATTTCCTTTTTGGTAGTAAGATGGATGGATGAAAAATCGCAAGTTCAACGTGGTGTAAAAGTTTGTAGTTCAAGCACCCGATAACGACCGATTTTAAATTGTAGAATTAATCTGGTTTCTTTGAATAATACCCTTTCCGTCAAAATTGTTTTGTAAATTTCCGCATGGTAACCTTAGAAGAAATCTCTTCAAATGGCTCCTACAAGAATACTGACTGCTGAAAAAATAGGTGCCGAGCTATACTTAGCTACCCGTGTCTTGTACACCTACTGCCGGCAAAGGTGGGTAACTGAGTAGGTAAGCTCGCGTTTAGTTTGCTTTTCACTCGATTTTTCCAGGCTACGATTCAGTGGATACGGTTCGGATTCCCGATTCCCGGCGAAGGCGAAATCAACTTACGATGTTTGCCCCTTTTTGTGCCATTGTAAGCCAAATTTAATGTTGATTTTATTTTCTGTGAAATTCAACGCAGCCATTTAGGCGGGAGGCGTGTTCCCAATAGACGAAAAAACACCACAACGATGTCGCAGCCAAGGAACATTTTCTTCAGGGACGAAACTTGAAGAGTAATGGTTATGGTTTTCCTAGTTGCCATTTTCCGTGTCGTTCCGAATAAAGGATATCAATGCTTTCCGGTAGCGACACGAACAAGTGTTATTGGTCCCCATCCGTCAGAATTCAAGAAGGGTTCCCTTAACATTGCATTGCAAAACATTTAGTTTGGAGTCTGATGACAATTCTTGCAAATGTAAGCAATGTATTTCTGCTAAGTTCATTTAAAATTAACTGTGCTGGTTCGAAAACTTGTTTTTGTATAAAATCTATGGTAGGCAATTTAAACTAACAATTGCGCCGATCGCTTGTATCTCTTGAAGTTATTTGTAATATTGAAGTGGCAGCAAAAATAACAAGTTGAAAAATCGACCATTAACATTTTGCTGATGGTCACCAAAACATAACCCGTTCTTGATAATAATGAGAAACATTTTAAGAAATATCAAAGTGACATAAATTACAAAATTTATTAAATTGACAATAATAACATCAAGCTCAGTTTTTTTATTATCACTATCCGAAGTCATAATAAGATCATCATGATAAAGTCGTGTTTAGACACTAAAAAAGTCTACTTCCTAACTGGCTGAAACATGTAAAAGTAGATGAAAGTGTTTAAAAATGCATTTTAAAATTTTCTGCCGAAGCTGAAAACAGTTACTGTAGGGGCATAATGAGAACCCCCCCTGGGGCAGTATAAGCACCATGAACCGGGGCACGATGACCGTTTTTTGCCGTAGAATCTATCAGCGAATTCAACTCGATGAAGTCAACTGAATTATAGAGCTTCGGCTTGACTAGTTACAGTTTTGCTGAAAAATTAATTCTATAGGAACTACAGAACTATTCCTTGTGAAAATTTATTTGAGAAAATACATATTTCTTTAGAAAAGAGGGGTGCTCAGTTCGCCCCGGGTGCTCGTTATGCCCTTATCTCCCCATACGTAAGTATTACTTTTTTTTCTTGTTTTCCACTCAATAGCTCTTAATAAATACCTTGAGGTTGGTAGTCTATCCAGTGTTCACATTTGAATGTCTTCTTCTTTGCAGCGACATTTTGCTCCCACACAAAGCCCAAATAAATTGGAATTGAATTTAAGTGATAATTAATTTTCATCTCCCGCAATCAGACGCGTCAAAACCACCGGGGAGAATGCATATTTTAATTCCACTTTCTCCGAGACGGCAACTTCGGAATCAGGGACCGATTTCGGCTCTGTTAGCTTAACCCACGCAATTAGCCTAACGGTAGCACTTTGAAAATTATGCTCCTGTAGCCTTGCCACACGACCTGGACGCAAATGGCACAAGGGTGCTCTCTGCAAGCAAATTAATTCATAAATCTCGGCCAGTCTTCTTCCACAGGCTGGATGGCGGTCGGTCGCAATTCTTCGTCCTAGGTATACACGATGGAACCGACCAAAAGTGGGATCCAGTTAGAAGCCATTATTGGAGTTTATGCACTTGCTTGCCTTCGGAATCAGCCGTCTCGAACCGTTATGGCCCGAGAACGGAACGATCCGTCGTCGTCGTCATGCGGCCAAAGTCCGGCCGAGTGATGGAAAAACAACCTTTTTTTCGTTTTTGTTGTTGTTGAAAAAGGGTAGGTGAAAGGCGGCCCGAGTGCTTTACCGGATGTCATGATGAAGAAAGACGAGCAGCAATGGCAACAGTTAAGCGATATAATTATTCACCGTTCAGACCAACCGGATTCTGGCGGGTCAGAAACCGAACCCGAAAGGCGCAGCATCCTTTATGGCGTTCTTGCCACGTGCTCACGCATTTTTCTGAACCCAAACAAGTGCGGCAATGGAAGCTGTTTGGGCGATTCCACGGGCACATAATTTCTAGATTATTGTATTTTCTTTGGTAATTGTGTTTGAGTTTTCGGAATCCCGCACAACAATTCACATTTCTTTTGTGTCGTCATTCAATGTGCTAATGATTTGTATGGTCGGCGATTGAAAGGTGATGCCGACTTATTATTAAAATGTTAAAAAAAAGCCCAAATTAAGCTCAGAATGGCCGAAAAACGCATCTAAAGGCCAGAAAACGCATTTGAAAGTTGTGATCCCAAATTAAGCTCAGAATCACCGAAAAAGGCTTCTGAAGGCCAGAAAACGCATTTTAAAGTTGTGATCCCAAATTAAGCTCAGAATCACCGAAAAAGGCTTCTAAAGGCCAGAAACCGCATTTTAAAGTTGTGATCCCAAATTGAGCTCAGAATCGCCGAAAAAGGCTTCTAAAGGCCAGAAAACGCATTTTAAAGTTGTGATCCCAAATTAAGCTCAGAATCACCGAAAAAGGCTTCTGAAGGCCAGAAAACGCATTTGAAAGTTGTGATCCCAAATTAAGCTCAGAATCACCGAAAAAGGCTTCTAAAGGCCAGAAACCGCATTTTAAAGTTGTGATCCCAAATTGAGCTCAGAATCGCCGAAAAAGGCTTCTAAAGGCCAGAAAACGCATTTGAAAGTTGTGATCCCAAATTAAGCTCAGAATCACCGAAAAAGGCTTCTGAAGGCCAGAAAACGCATTTGAAAGTTGTGATCCCAAATTAAGCTCAGAATCACCGAAAAAGGCTTCTAAAGGCCAGAAACCGCATTTTAAAGTTGTGATCCCAAATTGAGCTCAGAATCGCCGAAAAAGGCTTCTAAAGGCCAGAAAACGCATTTTAAAGTTGTGATCCCAAATTAAGCTCAGAATCGCCGAAAAAGGCTTCTAAAGGCCAGAAAACGCATTTTAAAGTTGTGATCCCAAATTAAGCTCAGAATCACCGAAAAAGGCTTCTAAAGGCCAGAAAACGCATTTTAACCTTCCAAAGCCGTTCGCTAAATATCCGTTTCGGGGAAATATGCGTTGTAATTTGATTTCGTTCTCCTGGCTGAAAATGTTAACCGATTTTGATGATATTATATTCATTGTGTAGGTAATTTATTCTTTTTACTCAACATTTCAAAATAAAGTCGATATGTTTTACCAGGTTTTCAGAAACTGGTTCAGAAAGTTAAAAGTCCAAAAAATCATTTTTTTTTTTAAATACTCATAACTTCTGACAGCTTTTCTGTATTTAACTATTTCATTGATGTTTGAAATTGTCAAGAATCCATCTATCCGACAATATATAGATATGTTGGGGTCCAATGAAAGTTTTTACCGCTATGACAGATCTTCCGGTAGAAAAAAGTCTTACTTTAAAAAAACGACATCCAGTTTTGGCTTTGCTTAGCTGTATTTCATTTCTCAATGAACCGATTTTAAAAACTCAAATTTTAGTTTTTTTGGCGTTAATTTGATCATTATTTTCATAGAACATACTTGGTATGTCAAAACTACCAGTTCATCAGTATATTGGAATGATGATAAAGATGTTTGAAATGTGCGAGTCGGGTCATATTGACCCGAACGGCTTTGGAGGGTTAAAGTTGTGATCCCAAATTAAGCTCAGAATCGCTGAAAAAGACTTCTAAAGGCCAGAAAACGCATTTTAAAGTTGTGATCCCAAATTAAGCTCAGAATCGCTGAAAAAGGCTTCTAAAGGCCAGAAAACGCATTTTAAAGTTGTGATCCCAAATTAAGCTCAGAATCGCCGAAAAAGGCTTCTAAAGGCCAGAAAACGCATTTTAAAGTTGTGATCCCAAATTAAGCTCAGAATCACTGAAAAACGCTTCTAAAGGCCAGAAAACGCATTTTAAAGTTGTGATCCCAAATTAAGCTCAGAATCGCCGAAAAACGCTTCTAAAGGCCAGAAAACGCATTTTAAAGTTGTGATCCCAAATTAAGCTCAGAATCGCTGAAAAAGGCTTCTAAAGGCCAGAAAACGCATTTTAAAGTTGTGATCCCAAATTAAGCTCAGAATCGCTGAAAAACGGCCAGAAAACGCATTTTAAAGTTGTGATCCCAAATTAAGCTCAGAATCGCTGAAAAACGCTTCTAAAGGCCAGAAAACGCATTTTAAAGTTGTGATCCCAAATTAAGCTCAGAATCGCTGAAAAACGCTTCTAAAGGCCAGAAAACGCATTTTAAAGTTGTGATCCCAAATTAAGCTCAGAATCGCCGAAAAAGGCTTCTAAAGGCCAGAAAACGCATTTTAAAGTTGTGATCCCAAATTAAGCTCAGAATCACTGAAAAACGCTTCTAAAGGCCAGAAAACGCATTTTAAAGTTGTGATCCCAAATTAAGCTCAGAATCGCCGAAAAACGCTTCTAAAGGCCAGAAAACGCATTTTAAAGTTGTGATCCCAAATTAAGCTCAGAATCGCTGAAAAAGGCTTCTAAAGGCCAGAAAACGCATTTTAAAGTTGTGATCCCAAATTAAGCTCAGAATCCCCGAAAAAGGCTTCTAAAGGCCAGAAAACGCATTCTGAAGTTGTGATCCCAAATTAAGCTCAGAATCGCTGAAAAACGCTTCTAAAGGCCAGAAAACGCATTTTAAAGTTGTGATCCCAAATTAAGCTCAGAATCGCTGAAAAACGCTTCTAAAGGCCAGAAAACGCATTTTAAAGTTGTGATCCCAAATTAAGCTCAGAATCCCCGAAAAAGGCTTCTAAAGGCCAGAAAACGCATTTTAAAGTTGTGATCCCAAATTAAGCTCAGAATCGCTGAAAAACGCTTCTAAAGGCCAGAAAACGCATTTTAAAGTTGTGATCCCAAATTAAGCTCAGAATCGCTGAAAAACGCTTCTAAAGGCCAGAAAACGCATTTTAAAGTTGTGATCCCAAATTAAGCTCAGAATCGCTGAAAAACGCTTCTAAAGGCCAGAAAACGCATTTTAAAGTTGTGATCCCAAATTGAGCTCAGAATCGCTGAAAAACGCTTCTAAAGGCCAGAAAACGCATTTTAAAGTTGTGATCCCAAATTAAGCTCAGAATCTCTGAAAACGCTTCTAAAGGCCAGAAAACGCATTTTAAAGTTGTGATCCCAAATTAAGCTCAGAATCTCTAAAAAACGCTTCTAAAGGCCAGAAACGCATTTTAAAGTTGTGATCCCAAATTAAGCTCAGAATCTCTGAAAACGCTTCTAAAGGCCAGAAAACGCATTTTAAAGTTGTGATCCCAAATTAAGCTCAGAATCGCTGAAAAACGCTTCTAAAGGCCAGAAAACGCATTTTAAAGTTGTGATCCCAAATAAAGCTCAGAATCGCTGAAAAACGGCCAGAAAACGCATTTTAAAGTTATGATCCCAAATTAAGCTCAGAATCGCTGAAAAACGCTTCTAAAGGCCAGAAAACGCATTTTAAAGTTGTGATCCCAAATTAAGCTCAGAATCGCTGAAAAACGGCCAGAAAACGCATTTTAAAGTTGTGATCCCAAATTAAGCTCAGAATCGCCGAAAAAGGCTTCTAAAGGCCAGAAAAAGCATTTTAAAGTTGTGATCCCAAATTGAGCTCAGAATCGCTGAAAAACGCGTCTAAAGGCCAGAAAACGCATTTTAAAGTTGTGATCCCAAATTAAGCTCATAATCGCTGAAAAACGCTTCTAAAGGCCAGAAAACGCATTTTAAAGTTGTGATCCCAAATTAAGCTCAGAATCCCCGAAAAAGGCTTCTAAAGGCCAGAAAACGCATTTTAAAGTTGTGATCCCAAATTAAGCTCAGAATCGCCGAAAAAGGCTTCTAAAGGCCAGAAAACGCATTTTAAAGTTGTGATCCCAAATTGAGCTCAGAATCGCTGAAAAACGCTTCTGAAGGCCAGAAAACGCATTTTAAAGTTGTGATCCCAAATTAAGCTCAGAATCCCCGAAAAAGGCTTCTAAAGCCCAGAAAACGCATTTTAAAGTTGTGATCCCAAATTGAGCTCAGAATCGCTGAAAAACGCTTCTAAAGGCCAGAAAACGCATTTTAAAGTTGTGATCCCAAATTAAGCTCAGAATCGCTGAAAAACGCTTCTAAAGGCCAGAAAACGCATTTTAAAGTTGTGATCCCAAATTGAGCTCAGAATCGCTGAAAAACGCTTCTAAAGGCCAGAAAACGCATTTTAAAGTTGTGATCCCAAATTAAGCTCAGAATCGCTGAAAAACGCTTCTAAAGGCCAGAAAACGCATTTTAAAGTTGTGATCCCAAATTAAGCTCAGAATCCCCGAAAAAGGCTTCTAAAGGCCAGAAAACGCATTTTAAAGTTGTGATCCCAAATTAAGCTCAGAATCGCTGAAAAACGCTTCTAAAGGCCAGAAAACGCATTTTAAAGTTGTGATCCCAAATTAAGCTTAGAATCGCTGAAAAACGCTTCTAAAGGCAAGAAAACGCATTCTAAAGTTGTGATCCCAAATTAAGCTCAGAATCGCTGAAAAACGCTTCTAAAGGCCAGAAAACGCATTTTAAAGTTGTGATCCCAAATTAAGCTCAGAATCGCTGAAAAACGCTTCTAAAGGCCAGAAAACGCATTTTAAAGTTGTGATCCCAAATTAAGCTCAGAATCCCCGAAAAAGGCTTCTAAAGGCCAGAAAACGCATTTTAAAGTTGTGATCCCAAATTAAGCTCAGAATCGCTGAAAAACGCTTCTAAAGGCCAGAAAACGCATTTTAAAGTTGTGATCCCAAATTAAGCTTAGAATCGCTGAAAAACGCTTCTAAAGGCAAGAAAACGCATTCTAAAGTTGTGATCCCAAATTAAGCTCAGAATCGCTGAAAAACGCTTCTAAAGGCCAGAAAACGCATTTTAAAGTTGTGATCCCAAATTAAGCTCAGAATCGCTGAAAAACGCTTCTAAAGGCCAGAAAACGCATTTTAAAGTTGTGATCCCAAATTAAGCTCAGAATCCCCGAAAAAGGCTTCTAAAGCCCAGAAAACGCATTTTAAAGTTGTGATCCCAAATTGAGCTCAGAATCGCTGAAAAACGCTTCTAAAGGCCAGAAAACGCATTTTAAAGTTGTGATCCCAAATTAAGCTCAGAATCGCTGAAAAACGCTTCTAAAGGCCAGAAAACGCATTTTAAAGTTGTGATCCCAAATTAAGCTCAGAATCCCCGAAAAAGGCTTCTAAAGGCCAGAAAACGCATTTTAAAGTTGTGATCCCAAATTAAGCTCAGAATCGCTGAAAAACGCTTCTAAAGGCCAGAAAACGCATTTTAAAGTTGTGATCCCAAATTAAGCTTAGAATCGCTGAAAAACGCTTCTAAAGGCAAGAAAACGCATTCTAAAGTTGTGATCCCAAATTAAGCTCAGAATCGCTGAAAAACGCTTCTAAAGGCCAGAAAACGCATTTTAAAGTTGTGATCCCAAATTTAGCTCAGAATCGCTGAAAAACGCTTCTAAAGGCCAGAAAACGCATTTTAAAGTTGTGATCCCAAATTAAGCTCAGAATCGCTGAAAAACGCTTCTAAAGGCCAGAAAACGCATTTTAAAGTTGTGATCCCAAATTAAGCTCAGAATCTCTGAAAAACGCTTCTAAAGGCCAGAAAACGCATTTTAAAGTTGTGATCCCAAATTAAGCTCAGAATCGCTGAAAAACGCTTCTAAAGGCCAGAAAACGCATTTTAAAGTTGTGATCCCAAATTAAGCTCAGAATCGCTGAAAAACGCTTCTAAAGGCCAGAAAACGCATTTTAAAGTTGTGATCCCAAATTGAGCTCAGAATCGCTGAAAAACGCTTCTAAAGGCCAGAAAACGCATTTTAAAGTTGTGATCCCAAATTAAGCTCAGAATCGCTGAAAAACGCTTCTAAAGGCCAGAAAACGCATTTTAAAGTTGTGATCCCAAATTAAGCTCAGAATCCCCGAAAAAGGCTTCTAAAGGCCAGAAAACGCATTTTAAAGTTGTGATCCCAAATTAAGCTCAGAATCGCTGAAAAACGCTTCTAAAGGCCAGAAAACGCATTTTAAAGTTGTGATCCCAAATTGAGCTCAGAATCCCTGAAAAACGCTTCTAAAGGCCAGAAAACGCATTTTAAAGTTGTGATCCCAAATTAAGCTCAGAATCGCTGAAAAACGCTTCTAAAGGCCAGAAAACGCATTTTAAAGTTGTGATCCCAAATTAAGCTCAGAATCCCCGAAAAAGGCTTCTAAAGGCCAGAAAACGCATTTTAAAGTTGTGATCCCAAATTAAGCTCAGAATCCCCGAAAAAGGCTTCTAAAGGCCAGAAAACGCATTTTAAAGTTGTGATCCCAAATTAAGCTCAGAATCGCTGAAAAACGCTTCTAAAGGCCAGAAAACGCATTTTAAAGTTGTGATCCCAAATTAAGCTCAGAATCCCCGAAAAAGGCTTCTAAAGGCCAGAAAACGCATTTTAAAGTTGTGATCCCAAATTAAGCTCAGAATCGCTGAAAAACGCTTCTAAAGGCCAGAAAACGCATTTTAAAGTTGTGATCCCAAATTGAGCTCAGAATCCCTGAAAAACGCTTCTAAAGGCCAGAAAACGCATTTTAAAGTTGTGATCCCAAATTAAGCTCAGAATCGCTGAAAAACGCTTCTAAAGGCCAGAAAACGCATTTTAAAGTTGTGATCCCAAATTAAGCTCAGAATCGCTGAAAAACGCTTCTAAAGGCCAGAAAACGCATTTTAAAGTTGTGATCCCAAATTGAGCTCAGAATCCCTGAAAAACGCTTCTAAAGGCCAGAAAACGCATTTTAAAGTTGTGATCCCAAATTGAGCTCAGAATCCCTGAAAAACGCTTCTAAAGGCCAGAAAACGCATTTTAAAGTTGTGATCCCAAATTAAGCTCAGAATCGCTGAAAAACGCTTCTAAAGGCCAGAAAACGCATTTTAAAGTTGTGATCCCAAATTAAGCTCAGAATCGCTGAAAAACGCTTCTAAAGGCCAGAAAACGCATTTTAAAGTTGTGATCCCAAATTAAGCTCAGAATCGCTGAAAAACGCTTCTAAAGGCCAGAAAACGCATTTTAAAGTTGTGATCCCAAATTAAGCTCAGAATCGCTGAAAAACGCTTCTAAAGGCCAGAAAACGCATTTTAAAGTTGTGATCCCAAATTAAGCTCAGAATCGCTGAAAAACGGCCAGAAAACGCATTTTAAAGTTGTGATCCCAAATTAAGCTCAGAATCGCTGAAAAACGCTTCTAAAGGCCAGAAAACGCATTTTAAAGTTGTGATCCCAAATTAAGCTCAGAATCGCTGAAAAACGCTTCTAAAGGCCAGAAAACGCATTTTAAAGTTGTGATCCCAAATTAAGCTCAGAATCGCCGAAAAAGGCTTCTAAAGGCCAGAAAACGCATTTTAAAGTTGTGATCCCAAATTAAGCTCAGAATCACTGAAAAACGCTTCTAAAGGCCAGAAAACGCATTTTAAAGTTGTGATCCCAAATTAAGCTCAGAATCGCCGAAAAACGCTTCTAAAGGCCAGAAAACGCATTTTAAAGTTGTGATCCCAAATTAAGCTCAGAATCGCTGAAAAAGGCTTCTAAAGGCCAGAAAACGCATTTTAAAGTTGTGATCCCAAATTAAGCTCAGAATCCCCGAAAAAGGCTTCTAAAGGCCAGAAAACGCATTCTAAAGTTGTGATCCCAAATTAAGCTCAGAATCGCTGAAAAACGCTTCTAAAGGCCAGAAAACGCATTTTAAAGTTGTGATCCCAAATTAAGCTCAGAATCGCTGAAAAACGCTTCTAAAGGCCAGAAAACGCATTTTAAAGTTGTGATCCCAAATTAAGCTCAGAATCCCCGAAAAAGGCTTCTAAAGGCCAGAAAACGCATTTTAAAGTTGTGATCCCAAATTAAGCTCAGAATCGCTGAAAAACGCTTCTAAAGGCCAGAAAACGCATTTTAAAGTTGTGATCCCAAATTAAGCTCAGAATCGCTGAAAAACGCTTCTAAAGGCCAGAAAACGCATTTTAAAGTTGTGATCCCAAATTAAGCTCAGAATCGCTGAAAAACGCTTCTAAAGGCCAGAAAACGCATTTTAAAGTTGTGATCCCAAATTGAGCTCAGAATCGCTGAAAAACGCTTCTAAAGGCCAGAAAACGCATTTTAAAGTTGTGATCCCAAATTAAGCTCAGAATCTCTGAAAACGCTTCTAAAGGCCAGAAAACGCATTTTAAAGTTGTGATCCCAAATTAAGCTCAGAATCTCTAAAAAACGCTTCTAAAGGCCAGAAACGCATTTTAAAGTTGTGATCCCAAATTAAGCTCAGAATCTCTGAAAACGCTTCTAAAGGCCAGAAAACGCATTTTAAAGTTGTGATCCCAAATTAAGCTCAGAATCGCTGAAAAACGCTTCTAAAGGCCAGAAAACGCATTTTAAAGTTGTGATCCCAAATAAAGCTCAGAATCGCTGAAAAACGGCCAGAAAACGCATTTTAAAGTTATGATCCCAAATTAAGCTCAGAATCGCTGAAAAACGCTTCTAAAGGCCAGAAAACGCATTTCAAAGTTGTGATCCCAAATTAAGCTCAGAATCCCCGAAAAAGGCTTCTAAAGGCCAGAAAACGCATTTTAAAGTTGTGATCCCAAATTAAGCTCAGAATCGCTGAAAAACGCTTCTAAAGGCCAGAAAACGCATTTTAAAGTTGTGATCCCAAATTAAGCTCAGAATCGCTGAAAAACGGCCAGAAAACGCATTTTAAAGTTGTGATCCCAAATTGAGCTCAGAATCGCTGAAAAACGCGTCTAAAGGCCAGAAAACGCATTTTAAAGTTGTGATCCCAAATTAAGCTCATAATCGCTGAAAAACGCTTCTAAAGGCCAGAAAACGCATTTTAAAGTTGTGATCCCAAATTAAGCTCAGAATCCCCGAAAAAGGCTTCTAAAGGCCAGAAAACGCATTTTAAAGTTGTGATCCCAAATTAAGCTCAGAATCGCTGAAAAACGCTTCTAAAGGCCAGAAAACGCATTTTAAAGTTGTGATCCCAAATTGAGCTCAGAATCCCTGAAAAACGCTTCTAAAGGCCAGAAAACGCATTTTAAAGTTGTGATCCCAAATTAAGCTCAGAATCGCTGAAAAACGCTTCTAAAGGCCAGAAAACGCATTTTAAAGTTGTGATCCCAAATTAAGCTCAGAATCGCTGAAAAACGCTTCTAAAGGCCAGAAAACGCATTTTAAAGTTGTGATCCCAAATTAAGCTCAGAATCGCTGAAAAACGCTTCTAAAGGCCAGAAAACGCATTTTAAAGTTGTGATCCCAAATTAAGCTCAGAATCCCCGAAAAAGGCTTCTAAAGGCCAGAAAACGCATTTTAAAGTTGTGATCCCAAATTAAGCTCAGAATCGCTGAAAAACGCTTCTAAAGGCCAGAAAACGCATTTTAAAGTTGTGATCCCAAATAAAGCTCAGAATCGCTGAAAAACGGCCAGAAAACGCATTTTAAAGTTGTGATCCCAAATTAAGCTCAGAATCGCTGAAAAACGCTTCTAAAGGCCAGAAAACGCATTTTAAAGTTGTGATCCCAAATTAAGCTCAGAATCGCTGAAAAACGGCCAGAAAACGCATTTTAAAGTTGTGATCCCAAATTAAGCTCAGAATCGCCGAAAAAGGCTTCTAAAGGCCAGAAAACGCATTTTAAAGTTGTGATCCCAAATTAAGCTCAGAATCGCTGAAAAACGCTTCTAAAGGCCAGAAAACGCATTTTAAAGTTGTGATCCCAAATTGAGCTCAGAATCCCTGAAAAACGCTTCTAAAGGCCAGAAAACGCATTTTAAAGTTGTGATCCCAAATTAAGCTCAGAATCCCCGAAAAAGGCTTCTAAAGGCCAGAAAACGCATTTTAAAGTTGTGATCCCAAATTAGGCTCAGAATCGCTGAAAAACGCTTCTAAAGGCCAGAAAACGCATTTTAAAGTTGTGATCCCAAATTAAGCTCAGAATCCCCGAAAAAGGCTTCTAAAGGCCAGAAAACGCATTTTAAAGTTGTGATCCCAAATTAAGCTCAGAATCGCTGAAAAACGCTTCTAAAGGCCAGAAAACGCATTTTAAAGTTGTGATCCCAAATAAAGCTCAGAATCGCTGAAAAACGGCCAGAAAACGCATTTTAAAGTTGTGATCCCAAATTAAGCTCAGAATCGCTGAAAAACGCTTCTAAAGGCCAGAAAACGCATTTTAAAGTTGTGATCCCAAATTAAGCTCAGAATCGCTGAAAAACGGCCAGAAAACGCATTTTAAAGTTGTGATCCCAAATTGAGCTCAGAATCGCTGAAAAACGCGTCTAAAGGCCAGAAAACGCATTTTAAAGTTGTGATCCCAAATTAAGCTCATAATCGCTGAAAAACGCTTCTAAAGGCCAGAAAACGCATTTTAAAGTTGTGATCCCAAATTAAGCTCAGAATCCCCGAAAAAGGCTTCTAAAGGCCAGAAAACGCATTTTAAAGTTGTGATCCCAAATTAAGCTCAGAATCGCTGAAAAACGCTTCTAAAGGCCAGAAAACGCATTTTAAAGTTGTGATCCCAAATTGAGCTCAGAATCCCTGAAAAACGCTTCTAAAGGCCAGAAAACGCATTTTAAAGTTGTGATCCCAAATTAAGCTCAGAATCGCTGAAAAACGCTTCTAAAGGCCAGAAAACGCATTTTAAAGTTGTGATCCCAAATTAAGCTCAGAATCGCTGAAAAACGCTTCTAAAGGCCAGAAAACGCATTTTAAAGTTGTGATCCCAAATTGAGCTCAGAATCCCTGAAAAACGCTTCTAAAGGCCAGAAAACGCATTTTAAAGTTGTGATCCCAAATTAAGCTCAGAATCGCTGAAAAACGCTTCTAAAGGCCAGAAAACGCATTTTAAAGTTGTGATCCCAAATTAAGCTCAGAATCGCTGAAAAACGCTTCTAAAGGCCAGAAAACGCATTTTTAAGTTGTGATCCCAAATTGAGCTCAGAATCCCTGAAAAACGCTTCTAAAGGCCAGAAAACGCATTTTAAAGTTGTGATCCCAAATTAAGCTCAGAATCGCTGAAAAACGCTTCTAAAGGCCAGAAAACGCATTTTAAAGTTGTGATCCCAAATTAAGCTCAGAATCCCCGAAAAAGGCTTCTAAAGGCCAGAAAACGCATTTTAAAGTTGTGATCCCAAATTAAGCTCAGAATCGCTGAAAAACGCTTCTAAAGGCCAGAAAACGCATTTTAAAGTTGTGATCCCAAATTGAGCTCAGAATCCCTGAAAAACGCTTCTAAAGGCCAGAAAACGCATTTTAAAGTTGTGATCCCAAATTAAGCTCAGAATCGCTGAAAAACGCTTCTAAAGGCCAGAAAACGCATTTTAAAGTTGTGATCCCAAATTAAGCTCAGAATCGCTGAAAAACGCTTCTAAAGGCCAGAAAACGCATTTTAAAGTTGTGATCCCAAATTAAGCTCAGAATCGCTGAAAAACGGCCAGAAAACGCATTTTAAAATTGTGATCCCAAATTAAGCTCAGAATCGCTGAAAAACGGCCAGAAAACGCATTTTAAAGTTGTGATCCCAAATTAAGCTCAGAATCTCTGAAAACGCTTCTAAAGGCCAGAAAACGCATTTTAAAGTTGTGATCCCAAATTAAGCTCAGAATCGCTGAAAAACGCTTCTAAAGGCCAGAAAACGCATTTTAAAGTTGTGATCCCAAATTGAGCTCAGAATCGCTGAAAAACGCTTCTAAAGGCCAGAAAACGCATTTTAAAGTTGTGATCCCAAATTAAGCTCAGAATCCCCGAAAAAGGCTTCTAAAGGCCAGAAAACGCATTTTAAAGTTGTGATCCCAAATTAAGCTCAGAATCGCTGAAAAACGCTTCTAAAGGCCAGAAAACGCATTTTGAAGTTGTGATCCCAAATTAAGCTCAGAATCCCCGAAAAAGGCTTCTAAAGGCCAGAAAACGCATTTTAAAGTTGTGATCCCAAATTAAGCTCAGAATCGCTGAAAAACGCTTCTAAAGGCCAGAAAACGCATTTTAAAGTTGTGATCCCAAATAAAGCTCAGAATCGCTGAAAAACGGCCAGAAAACGCATTTTAAAGTTGTGATCCCAAATTAAGCTCAGAATCGCTGAAAAACGCTTCTAAAGGCCAGAAAACGCATTTTAAAGTTGTGATCCCAAATTAAGCTCAGAATCGCTGAAAAACGGCCAGAAAACGCATTTTAAAGTTGTGATCCCAAATTAAGCTCAGAATCGCCGAAAAAGGCTTCTTAAGGCCAGAAAACGCATTTTAAAGTTGTGATCCCAAATTGAGCTCAGAATCGCTGAAAAACGCGTCTAAAGGCCAGAAAACGCATTTTAAAGTTGTGATCCCAAATTAAGCTCATAATCGCTGAAAAACGCTTCTAAAGGCCAGAAAACGCATTTTAAAGTTGTGATCCCAAATTAAGCTCAGAATCCCCGAAAAAGGCTTCTAAAGGCCAGAAAACGCATTTTAAAGTTGTGATCCCAAATTAAGCTCAGAATCGCCGAAAAAGGCTTCTAAAGGCCAGAAAACGCATTTTAAAGTTGTGATCCCAAATTGAGCTCAGAATCGCTGAAAAACGCTTCTAAAGCCCAGAAAACGCATTTTAAAGTTGTGATCCCAAATTAAGCTCAGAATCGCCGAAAAAGGCTTCTAAAGGCCAGAAAACGCATTTTAAAGTTGTGATCCCAAATTAAGCTCAGAATCCCCGAAAAAGGCTTCTAAAGCCCAGAAAACGCATTTTAAAGTTGTGATCCCAAATTAAGCTTAGAATCGCTGAAAAACGCTTCTAAAGGCCAGAAAACGCATTTTAAAGTTGTGATCCCAAATTAAGCTCAGAATCGCCGAAAAAGGCTTCTAAAGGCCAGAAAACGCATTTTAAAGTTGTGATCCCAAATTGAGCTCAGAATCGCTGAAAAACGCTTCTAAAGGCCAGAAAACGCATTTTAAAGTTGTGATCCCAAATTAAGCTTAGAACCGCTGAAAAACGCTTCTAAAGGCCAGAAAACGCATTTTAAAGTTGTGATCCCAAATTAAGCTCAGAATCGCTGAAAAACGCTTCTAAAGGCCAGAAAACGCATTTTAAAGTTGTGATCCCAAATTAAGCTCAGAATCTCTAAAAAACGCTTCTAAAGGCCAGAAAACGCATTTTAAAGTTTTGATCCCAAATTAAGCTCAGAATCGCTGAAAAACGCTTCTAAAGGCCAGAAAACGCATTTTAAAGTTGTGATCCCAAATTGCCGAAAAAGGGTTCTAAAGGCCAGAAAACGCATTTTAAAGTTGTGATCCCAAATTGAGCTCAGAATCGCTAAAAAACGCTTCTAAAGGCCAGAAAACGCATTTTAAAGTTGTGATCCCAAATTAAGCTCAGAATCGCTGAAAAACGCTTCTAAAGGCCAGAAAACGCATTTTAAAGTTGTGATCCCAAATTAAGCTCAGAATCCCCGAAAAAGGCTTCTAAAGGCCAGAAAACGCATTCTAAAGTTGTGATCCCAAATTAAGCTCAGAATCGCTGAAAAACGCTTCTAAAGGCCAGAAAACGCATTTTAAAGTTGTGATCCCAAATTAAGCTCAGAATCCCCGAAAAAGGCTTCTAAAGGCCAGAAAACGCATTCTAAAGTTGTGATCCCAAATTAAGCTCAGAATCGCTGAAAAACGCTTCTAAAGGCCAGAAAACGCATTTTAAAGTTGTGATCCCAAATTGCCGAAAAAGGGTTCTAAAGGCCAGAAAACGCATTTTAAAGTTGTGATCCCAAATTGAGCTCAGAATCGCTAAAAAACGCTTCTAAAGGCCAGAAAACGCATTTTAAAGTTGTGATCCCAAATTAAGCTCAGAATCGCTGAAAAACGCTTCTAAAGGCCAGAAAACGCATTTTAAAGTTGTGATCCCAAATTAAGCTCAGAATCCCCGAAAAAGGCTTCTAAAGGCCAGAAAACGCATTCTAAAGTTGTGATCCCAAATTAAGCTCAGAATCGCTGAAAAACGCTTCTAAAGGCCAGAAAACGCATTTTAAAGTTGTGATCCCAAATTGCCGAAAAAGGGTTCTAAAGGCCAGAAAACGCATTTTAAAGTTGTGATCCCAAATTGAGCTCAGAATCGCTAAAAAACGCTTCTAAAGGCCAGAAAACGCATTTTAAAGTTGTGATCCCAAATTAAGCTCAGAATCGCTGAAAAACGCTTCTAAAGGCCAGAAAACGCATTTTAAAGTTGTGATCCCAAATTAAGCTCAGAATCCCCGAAAAAGGCTTCTAAAGGCCAGAAAACGCATTCTAAAGTTGTGATCCCAAATTAAGCTCAGAATCGCTGAAAAACGCTTCTAAAGGCCAGAAAACGCATTTTAAAGTTGTGATCCCAAATTAAGCTCAGAATCTCTGAAAAACGCTTCTAAAGGCCAGAAAACGCATTTTAAAGTTGTGATCCCAAATTAAGCTCAGAATCGCTGAAAAACGCTTCTAAAGGCCAGAAAACGCATTTTAAAGTTGTGATCCCAAATTAGGCTCAGAATCTCTGAAAACGCTTCTAAAGGCCAGAAAACGCATTTTAAAGTTGTGATCCCAAATTAAGCTCAGAATCTCTAAAAAACGCTTCTAAAGGCCAGAAAACGCATTTTAAAGTTGTGATCCCAAATTAAGCTCAGAATCTCTGAAAACGCTTCTAAAGGCCAGAAAACGCATTTTAAAGTTGTGATCCCAAATTAAGCTCAGAATCGCTGAAAAACGCTTCTAAAGGCCAGAAAACGCATTTTAAAGTTGTGATCCCAAATTAAGCTCAGAATCTCTAAAAAACGCTTCTAAAGGCCAGAAAACGCATTTTAAAGTTTTGATCCCAAATTAAGCTCAGAATCGCTGAAAAACGCTTCTAAAGGCCAGAAAACGCATTTTAAAGTTGTGATCCCAAATTGCCGAAAAAGGGTTCTAAAGGCCAGAAAACGCATTTTAAAGTTGTGATCCCAAATTGAGCTCAGAATCGCTAAAAAACGCTTCTAAAGGCCAGAAAACGCATTTTAAAGTTGTGATCCCAAATTAAGCTCAGAATCGCTGAAAAACGCTTCTAAAGGCCAGAAAACGCATTTTAAAGTTGTGATCCCAAATTAAGCTCAGAATCCCCGAAAAAGGCTTCTAAAGGCCAGAAAACGCATTCTAAAGTTGTGATCCCAAATTAAGCTCAGAATCGCTGAAAAACGCTTCTAAAGGCCAGAAAACGCATTTTAAAGTTGTGATCCCAAATTAAGCTCAGAATCCCCGAAAAAGGCTTCTAAAGGCCAGAAAACGCATTTTAAAGTTGTGATCCCAAATTAAGCTCAGAATCCCTGAAAAACGCTTCTAAAGGCCAGAAAACGCATTTTAAAGTTGTGATCCCAAATTGATCTCAGAATCCCTGAAAAACGCTTCTAAAGGCCAGAAAACGCATTTTAAAGTTGTGATCCCAAATTAAGCTCAGAATCCCCGAAAAAGGCTTCTAAAGGCCAGAAAACGCATTTTAAAGTTGTGATCCCAAATTAAGCTCAGAATCGCTGAAAAACGCTTCTAAAGGCCAGAAAACGCATTTTAAAGTTGTGATCCCAAATTAAGCTCAGAATCCCCGAAAAAGGCTTCTAAAGGCCAGAAAACGCATTTTAAAGTTGTGATCCCAAATTAAGCTCAGAATCGCTGAAAAACGCTTCTAAAGGCCAGAAAACGCATTTTAAAGTTGTGATCCCAAATTGAGCTCAGAATCCCTGAAAAACGCTTCTAAAGGCCAGAAAACGCATTTTAAAGTTGTGATCCCAAATTAAGCTCAGAATCGCTGAAAAACGCTTCTAAAGGCCAGAAAACGCATTTTAAAGTTGTGATCCCAAATTAAGCTCAGAATCGCTGAAAAACGCTTCTAAAGGCCAGAAAACGCATTTTAAAGTTGTGATCCCAAATTGAGCTCAGAATCCCTGAAAAACGCTTCTAAAGGCCAGAAAACGCATTTTAAAGTTGTGATCCCAAATTAAGCTCAGAATCGCTGAAAAACGCTTCTAAAGGCCAGAAAACGCATTTTAAAGTTGTGATCCCAAATTGAGCTCAGAATCCCTGAAAAACGCTTCTAAAGGCCAGAAAACGCATTTTAAAGTTGTGATCCCAAATTAAGCTCAGAATCCCCGAAAAAGGCTTCTAAAGGCCAGAAAACGCATTTTAAAGTTGTGATCCCAAATTAAGCTCAGAATCGCTGAAAAACGCTTCTAAAGGCCAGAAAACGCATTTTAAAGTTGTGATCCCAAATTAAGCTCAGAATCGCTGAAAAACGCTCCTAAAGGCCAGAAAACGCATTTTAAAGTTGTGATCCCAAATTAAGCTCAGAATCGCTGAAAAACGCTTCTAAAGGCCAGAAAACGCATTTTAAAGTTGTGATCCCAAATTAAGCTCAGAATCGCTGAAAAACGCTTCTAAAGGCCAGAAAACGCATTTTAAAGTTGTGATCCCAAATTAAGCTCAGAATCGCTGAAAAACGCTTCTAGAGGCCAGAAAACGCATTTTAAAGTTGTGATCCCAAATTAAGCTCAGAATCGCTGAAAAACGCTTCTAAAGGCCAGAAAACGCATTTTAAAGTTGTGATCCCAAATTAAGCTCAGAATCCCTGAAAAACGCTTCTAAAGGCCAGAAAACGCATTTTAAAGTTGTGATCCCAAATTAAGCTCAGAATCCCCGAAAAAGGCTTCTAAAGGCCAGAAAACGCATTTTAAAGTTGTGATCCCAAATTAAGCTCAGAATCGCTGAAAAACGCTTCTAAAGGCCAGAAAACGCATTTTAAAGTTGTGATCCCAAATTAAGCTCAGAATCGCTGAAAAACGCTTCTAAAGGCCAGAAAACGCATTTTAAAGTTGTGATCCCAAATTGAGCTCAGAATCCCTGAAAAACGCTTCTAAAGGCCAGAAAACGCATTTTAAAGTTGTGATCCCAAATTAAGCTCAGAATCGCTGAAAAAGGCTTCTAAAGGCCAGAAACGCATTTTAAAGTTGTGATCCCAAATTAAGCTCAGAATCGCTGAAAAACGCTTCTAAAGGCCAGAAAACGCATTTTAAAGTTGTGATCCCAAATTAAGCTCAGAATCCCCGAAAAAGGCTTCTAAAGGCCAGAAAACGCATTTTAAAGTTGTGATCCCAAATTAAGCTCAAAATCCCCGAAAAAGGCTTCTAAAGGCCAGAAAACGCATTTTAAAGTTGTGATCCCAAATTAAGCTCAGAATCGCTGAAAAACGCTTCTAAAGGCCAGAAAACGCATTTTAAAGTTGTGATCCCAAATTGAGCTCAGAATCCCTGAAAAACGCTTCTAAAGGCCAGAAAACGCATTTTAAAGTTGTGATCCCAAATTAAGCTCAGAATCGCTGAAAAACGCTTCTAAAGGCCAGAAAACGCATTTTGAAGTTGTGATCCCAAATTAAGCTCAGAATCGCTGAAAAACGCTTCTAAAGGCCAGAAAACGCATTTTAAAGTTGTGATCCCAAATTGAGCTCAGAATCCCTGAAAAACGCTTCTAAAGGCCAGAAAACGCATTTTAAAGTTGTGATCCCAAATTAAGCTCAGAATCCCGAAAAAGGCTTCTAAAGGCCAGAAAACGCATTTTAAAGTTGTGATCCCAAATTAAGCTCAGAATCGCTGAAAAACGCTTCTAAAGGCCAGAAAACGCATTTTAAAGTTGTGATCCCAAATTAAGCTCAGAATCGCTGAAAAACGCTTCTAAAGGCCAGAAAACGCATTTTAAAGTTGTGATCCCAAATTAAGCTCAGAATCCCCGAAAAAGGCTTCTAAAGGCCAGAAACGCATTTTAAAGTTGTGATCCCAAATTAAGCTCAGAATCGCTGAAAACGCTTCTAAAGGCCAGAAAACGCATTTTAAAGTTGTGATCCCAAATTGAGCTCAGAATCCCTGAAAAACGCTTCTAAAGGCCAGAAAACGCATTTTAAAGTTGTGATCCCAAATTAAGCTCAGAATCGCTGAAAAACGCTTCTAAAGGCCAGAAAACGCATTTTAAAGTTGTGATCCCAAATTGAGCTCAGAATCCCTGAAAAACGCTTCTAAAGGCCAGAAAACGCATTTTAAAGTTGTGATCCCAAATTAAGCTCAGAATCGCTGAAAAACGCTTCTAAAGGCCAGAAAACGCATTTTAAAGTTGTGATCCCAAATTAAGCTCAGAATCCCCGAAAAAGGCTTCTAAAGGCCAGAAAACGCATTTTAAAGTTGTGATCCCAAATTGAGCTCAGAATCCCTGAAAAACGCTTCTAAAGGCCAGAAAACGCATTTTAAAGTTGTGATCCCAAATTAAGCTCAGAATCGCTGAAAAACGCTTCTAAAGGCCAGAAAACGCATTTTAAAGTTGTGATCCCAAATTGAGCTCAGAATCCCTGAAAAACGCTTCTAAAGGCCAGAAAACGCATTTTAAAGTTGTGATCCCAAATTAAGCTCAGAATCGCTGAAAAACGCTTCTAAAGGCCAGAAAACGCATTTTAAAGTTGTGATCCCAAATTGAGCTCAGAATCCCTGAAAAACGCTTCTAAAGGCCAGAAAACGCATTTTAAAGTTGTGATCCCAAATTAAGCTCAGAATCGCTGAAAAACGCTTCTAAAGGCCAGAAAACGCATTTTAAAGTTGTGATCCCAAATTGAGCTCAGAATCCCTGAAAAACGCTTCTAAAGGCCAGAAAACGCATTTTAAAGTTGTGATCCCAAATTAAGCTCAGAATCGCTGAAAAACGCTTCTAAAGGCCAGAAAACGCATTTTAAAGTTGTGATCCAAATTGAGCTCAGAATCCCTGAAAAACGCTTCTAAAGGCCAGAAAACGCATTTTAAAGTTGTGATCCCAAATTAAGCTCAGAATCGCCGAAAAAGGCTTCTAAAGGCCAGAAAACGCATTTTAAAGTTGTGATCCCAAATTAAGCTCAGAATCGCTGAAAAACGCTTCTAAAGGCCAGAAAACGCATTTTAAAGTTGTGATCCCAAATTGAGCTCAGAATCCCTGAAAAACGCTTCTAAAGGCCAGAAAACGCATTTTAAAGTTGTGATCCCAAATTAAGCTCAGAATCGCTGAAAAACGCTTCTAAAGGCCAGAAAACGCATTTTAAAGTTGTGATCCCAAATTAAGCTCAGAATCGCTGAAAAACGCTTCTAAAGGCCAGAAAACGCATTTTAAAGTTGTGATCCCAAATTAAGCTCAGAATCGCTGAAAAACGCTTCTAAAGGCCAGAAAACGCATTTTAAAGTTGTGATCCCAAATTAAGCTCAGAATCGCTGAAAAACGCTTCTAAAGGCCAGAAAACGCATTTAAAGTTGTGATCCCAAATTGAGCTCAGAATCGCTGAAAAACGCTTCTAAAGGCCAGAAAACGCATTTTAAAGTTGTGATCCCAAATTAAGCTCAGAATCGCTGAAAACGCTTCTAAAGGCCAGAAAACGCATTTTAAAGTTGTGATCCCAAATTAAGCTCAGAATCGCTGAAAAACGCTTCTAAAGGCCAGAAAACGCATTTTAAAGTTGTGATCCCAAATTGAGCTCAGAATCCCTGAAAAAGGCTTCTAAAGGCCAGAAAACGCATTTTAAAGTTGTGATCCCAAATTAAGCTCAGAATCCCCTGAAAAAGGCTTCTAAAGGCCAGAAAACGCATTTTAAAGTTGTGATCCCAAATTAAGCTCAGAATCGCCTGAAAAAGGCTTCTAAAGGCCAGAAAACGCATTTTAAAGTTGTGATCCCAAATTAAGCTCAGAATCGCTGAAAAACGCTTCTAAAGGCCAGAAAACGCATTTTAAAGTTGTGATCCCAAATTGAGCTCAGAATCCCTGAAAAACGCTTCTAAAGGCCAGAAAACGCATTTTAAAGTTGTGATCCCAAATTAAGCTCAGAATCGCTGAAAAACGCTTCTAAAGGCCAGAAAACGCATTTTAAAGTTGTGATCCCAAATTAAGCTCAGAATCGCTGAAAAACGCTTCTAAAGGCCAGAAAACGCATTTTAAAGTTGTGATCCCAAATTGAGCTCAGAATCCCTGAAAAACGCTTCTAAAGGCCAGAAAACGCATTTTAAAGTTGTGATCCCAAATTAAGCTCAGAATCGCTGAAAAACGCTTCTAAAGGCCAGAAAACGCATTTTAAAGTTGTGATCCCAAATTAAGCTCAGAATCCCGAAAAAGGCTTCTAAAGGCCAGAAAACGCATTTTAAAGTTGTGATCCCAAATTAAGCTCAGAATCGCTGAAAAACGCTTCTAAAGGCCAGAAAACGCATTTTAAAGTTGTGATCCCAAATTAAGCTCAGAATCGCTGAAAAACGCTTCTAAAGGCCAGAAAACGCATTTTAAAGTTGTGATCCCAAATTAAGCTCAGAATCGCTGAAAAACGCTTCTAAAGGCCAGAAAACGCATTTTAAAGTTGTGATCCCAAATTGAGCTCAGAATCCCTGAAAAACGCTTCTAAAGGCCAGAAAACGCATTTTAAAGTTGTGATCCCAAATTAAGCTCAGAATCGCTGAAAAGCGCTTCTAAAGGCCAGAAAACGCATTTTAAAGTTGTGATCCCAAATTAAGCTCAGAATCGCTGAAAAACGCTTCTAAAGGCCAGAAAACGCATTTTAAAGTTGTGATCCCAAATTGAGCTCAGAATCCCTGAAAAACGCTTCTAAAGGCCAGAAAACGCATTTTAAAGTTGTGATCCCAAATTAAGCTCAGAATCGCCTGAAAAAGGCTTCTAAAGGCCAGAAAACGCATTTTAAAGTTGTGATCCCAAATTAAGCTCAGAATCGCTGAAAAACGCTTCTAAAGGCCAGAAAACGCATTTTAAAGTTGTGATCCCAAATTAAGCTCAGAATCGCTGAAAAACGCTTCTAAAGGCCAGAAAACGCATTTTAAAGTTGTGATCCCAAATTAAGCTCAGAATCGCTGAAAAACGCTTCTAAAGGCCAGAAAACGCATTTTAAAGTTGTGATCCCAAATTAAGCTCAGAATCGCTGAAAAACGCTTCTAAAGGCCAGAAAACGCATTTTAAAGTTGTGATCCCAAATTAAGCTCAGAATCGCTGAAAAACGCTTCTAAAGGCCAGAAAACGCATTTTAAAGTTGTGATCCCAAATTGAGCTCAGAATCCCTGAAAAACGCTTCTAAAGGCCAGAAAACGCATTTTAAAGTTGTGATCCCAAATTAAGCTCAGAATCGCTGAAAAACGCTTCTAAAGGCCAGAAAACGCATTTTAAAGTTGTGATCCCAAATTAAGCTCAGAATCGCTGAAAAACGCTTCTAAAGGCAGAAAACGCATTTTAAAGTTGTGATCCCAAATTAAGCTCAGAATCGCTGAAAAACGCTTCTAAAGGCCAGAAAACGCATTTTAAAGTTGTGATCCCAAATTAAGCTCAGAATCGCTGAAAAACGCTTCTAAAGGCCAGAAAACGCATTTTAAAGTTGTGATCCCAAATTAAGCTCAGAATCGCTGAAAAACGCTTCTAAAGGCAAGAAAACGCATTTTAAAGTTGTGATCCCAAATTGAGCTCAGAATCCCTGAAAAACGCTTCTAAAGGCCAGAAAACGCATTTTAAAGTTGTGATCCCAAATTAAGCTCAGAATCCCCGAAAAAGGCTTCTAAAGGCCAGAAAACGCATTTTAAAGTTGTGATCCCAAATTAAGCTCAGAATCGCTGAAAAACGCTTCTAAAGGCCAGAAAACGCATTTTAAAGTTGTGATCCCAAATTAAGCTCAGAATCGCTGAAAAACGCTTCTAAAGGCCAGAAAACGCATTTTAAAGTTGTGATCCCAAATTGAGCTCAGAATCCCTGAAAAACGCTTCTAAAGGCCAGAAAACGCATTTTAAAGTTGTGATCCCAAATTAAGCTCAGAATCGCTGAAAAAGCTTCTAAAGGCCAGAAAACGCATTTTAAAGTTGTGATCCCAAATTAAGCTCAGAATCGCTGAAAAACGCTTCTAAAGGCCAGAAAACGCATTTTAAAGTTGTGATCCCAAATTAAGCTCAGAATCCCGAAAAAGGCTTCTAAAGGCCAGAAAACGCATTTTAAAGTTGTGATCCCAAATTAAGCTCAGAATCCCCGAAAAAGGCTTCTAAAGGCCAGAAAACGCATTTTAAAGTTGTGATCCCAAATTAAGCTCAGAATTCCCGAAAAGGCTTCTAAAGGCCAGAAAACGCATTTTAAAGTTGTGATCCCAATTAGCTCAGAATCGCTGAAAAACGCTTCTAAAGGCAGAAAACGCATTTTAAAGTTGTGATCCCAAATTAAGCTCAGAATCGCTGAAAAACGCTTCTAAAGGCCAGAAAACGCATTTTAAAGTTGTGATCCCAAATTGAGCTCTGAATCCCTGAAAAACGCTTCTAAAGGCCAGAAAACGCATTTTAAAGTTGTGATCCCAAATTAAGCTCAGAATCCCGAAAAAGGCTTCTAAAGGCAGAAAACGCATTTTAAAGTTGTGATCCCAAATTAAGCTCAGAATCCCCGAAAAAGGCTTCTAAAGGCCAGAAAACGCATTTTAAAGTTGTGATTCCAAATTAAGCTCAGAATCGCCGAAAACGCTTCTAAAGGCCAGAAAACGCATTTTAAAGTTGTGATCCCAAATTAAGCTCAGAATCGCTGAAAAACGCTTCTAAAGGCCAGAAAACGCATTTTAAAGTTGTGATCCCAAATTAAGCTCAGAATCGCTGAAAAACGCTTCTAAAGGCCAGAAAACGCATT